>NC_034186.2:58752440-58839940 GCF_002021735.2 Oncorhynchus kisutch
ACTGAAGTCACAGTGACTCTACAAGATGGAAAGCACAGAATCCAAGCATATTATACAAAATGATACATACACATTCAAAGGTCTGTATATAACACACCCTGCATGTCTGCACACTAAAATAAATGCAGGACAAATCCATACACATCAACTGAACAGACAAATGAATGGATGCAGTAGCCTCCCTGCAGCCTTGTATTACACACAGTATACCGCACAAACATAAGAGGCCAAATTAGTCAAAAAACGAACCCAAAAAAACCCAAATTCCTCTGCCACCGCAGGACATATTTAACCAAAATTGAAAGCACACATACTAACTAAAATAATTCAACACATATTGGTCCCTCAGCAGCCGACCACTGTCGTCATCAGGGAAGATTGCCGGATTGTCCCAGTCCATGGCTGGTGGCACTCTGGGGGCCCTCTCCTTCCTCAGGCAGGCCACATTGTGGAGGACAGCACAAGCCACAGTAATATCACATGCCCTAACAGGGCTGACCCTTAATTTGTGAAGGCAGTGAAAGCGTGCCTTCAGGAGGCCAAAGGTCATTTCAACTCTGGCCCTGGTCCTGGCATGGGCATGGTTGTAGGCCTGCTGTGCTTCCTGGGGGTCTGTGAAAGGTGTCAGGAGAAAAGGCTGGCAGCCATACCCCCTGTCTCCCAGCAACACACCAGAGAATTCACCTGTCAACACAAAATCTCATCATTACTACCTCATAAACAGTGATATTCTTGACACAGCCATGATGGTTATAAATAGGGGTTGTGTGGCTTACCTTGTGATAGATTTCAGAGGCCCGAAAGATTCTGGAGTCATGGACTGAGCCAGGCCATTTTGCCACAACATTGCTGATCACACAGTCAGCATTGCAGACCATCTGAAATCATAAGATGAGGACTATTACACCAATCAATGCACATCACTGGCAATGCAGAGTGTTCGTCAATGGACAATATCAAAAAGTTATGTTCACCTGAACATTAATGCTGTGAAAGGATTTCCTATTCACAAAATCGGCCTCATGGGCACCTGAGGGGGCTTTTATCCTTATGTGTGTGCAGTCCACTGCACCAATGACATTGGGGAAACCTGTCACACAAAGTAATGAGTATCCTACTATGTGTTAACAGTTGTCCTGTAATTTGTAGATCCTCTTACCTGCAATCCTATAGAACTCCTCTTTGATGTCACAGAGTCTTCTGTGGCCAGGGAAGGAGATGAAGACATTTGCTAATGCTTTGATAGCCAGACACACACTCCTTATTGTGCGGCAAATTGTGGCCTTGTTCAGCTGTTCTGCATCCCCCACTGAGTACAGGAAGGCTCCACTAGCAAAAAAGCGCAAGGCCACACAAACCATTTGCTCCACACTCAGTGCATGGCTCCGTGCAGTGCGGTGCTTACTCCTGGGACCCAGTAGTCTGCATAGATACCTGATGCCATCTGCAGAAAACCTGTATCTTTCATATAGATGGTCATCAGGGAAGGCCAGTGGGTCCAACCGGTCCCTGAAGACCCTTTCTCGCCTGAAGGCTCTCCTCAGCACAAGTGCTTCTTCATCCACCACATCTCGCACGAATGGGCATGCCATTGTCAGAGCAGAAAGGAACACACAATTTTGGGCCTTCATATAGGCTAGTGGCCACACCTGGTGCTGGGGGGGTGGGCAAAAGAGGGCGATGCCTTATAACGATGACTTGGTTGTACTGATTGCTGGGAAAATAAAAAAAACCTTAGAAAGATGCCACCGTCCTGTGTGCTCACAATAAGAGCTCATATGTCATGGCTCACTTGGCTCACTTGACTTTACGAGAATATACCTAATTCTTCTTGGAGCTGGGGGAGGAAAGAAAAATAATGATTAATACATTTGTGTTACAGTTAGCATACAGTGTACATTGAAGGCATATCTCACCTCCCTCTCAAGTTTTTTTATTTCAAGGTCCAGTTTCCTAATTGTCCTCTTTTTTATTTCGAACTCCAGTGCAAGATTTTCCATCTTTTTCTTCTTGTACTGAATGTCTATGTCTGCCAGTTCTATTTGGCGCCGGAGGTGGTTGCCATACAACTTTCTGATAGCTTGTGAGCTCTGTGAACACAATACAATTAGCGCAGCTGGAATTTGGCAGGATGTGGTGTCCTTTTATTAATACGCACTATGTTGCCAGGCTGGTTTTCCCACTGTATAGCATCTGGGTCCTGTAAAAGAAATTCGATTTTTTGATTTTGATGAGGACTCCTCACCATTGTAGAGTAAATAGTACTTTCACAGTCTTAACATGATACCTCATGCCTTCTGGAATCCAGAGAGATGGTCTCCTCCTCATCATCATCTCCATCATGTGCTGTTGCTGCTGCACTGGGGCCTTCACCCTATCACATTTAATCGGATTCATATTGAAGCTAGTAGACAAGACATGCCAGGCCTACAGTATGCCTTTGCTGGAGTACTCACTGGATCAGCATCGTCTGGTGCTTGTGCTGGTGGCTCTAACAGGAACACAGTGCTGCCAGACACTGCAAGGCAATAGGTAAACCAAAGTCAGACAGTCCAAATTGATTCAATATGAATGTGGTTGTATCCCATGTAGAGATGGAAGGACATACCTTGAATGAAGCGGGTGGCATCTTGGGAGGAACCTATGCTCGTCTCTTTCCCCCCAGGGATCCCCTCTAAGACGGGCCTGCCTTTATTTAGCTCCAAGGCCATGTCCTCTGCTGGGGTAAGGTCAGCCTTTGGTGACCCACCACCCGTGCCTTGTCTGTGGGTATTCTTTTTCACTGCTAAAACAGTACAGACAATGTGTGAGCAGGCACCTTCTGGGTACAATATATGCTTGTGCTTTGTTAAATATTAGTCAGGGACCATACCATTCTGCAGAATGTTCTTGTATTTGATTTTGACCTGCTGCCATGTCCGTTTTGGCCCGTTCATGTTTAATCTACACACACACACACACACACACACACACACACACATTTAATGGAGTCACACTGCAAAAAATTACTTGGTATTTTTGTCTTGTTTTCAGTAAAAATATCAAAAAAATTATCATAGCTTTATACAGTGTGATGGAGTTACTTTACACAATTTCACTCATATCTGCAGTGCATTTCAAAAAAAATTTGAACCGTTTCATAATTACAGTACAACTGCATTTTTGGAGATGTGAATTAAATATTTGAATTGTAATTGTGATGTTTCAGCGGAGCAGTGAGTGTGTAATTGTGCACTACTTACGCATTCAGGCGGTCTGCAATACTTTGCCACGCTTTTTCTCTTTGCTTTATCACTGTGGCGGTGTTGCCTTTCTTCTTAATTATATCTTTTACCTCCTCGTATGCCTCCATGAGGATTTGTGCTTCCGACCGGGAAAAGTACGCGGCTCTAGTTGCCATGGTAAATCAGTTAATCTGTGATCTGTGGCGGGGTCTATTTGAGTGAGCCGTGAGCGCGCACCTATCCAGGATTGGTTTCACCTGGCTTAATGAATCCGTGTCTGCTCATCCTGGCTTGGTCTTTGTGCAACCAATTAAGCCTGGACGCACATGTTTTGGCTTCATTGAGCTCAGCTGAGTCATTTATCCCGGATGTCTTAATTCTACTTTTGTGCAACAGGCCCCTGGCTTAATTGGTTTAAGCCAGGTGAAACCAATCCTGGATAGGTGCGCGCTCACGGCTCACTCAAATAGACCCCGCCACAGATCACAGATTAACTGATTTACCATGGCAACTAGAGCCGCGTACTTTTCCCGGTCGGAAGCACAAATCCTCATGGAGGCATACGAGGAGGTAAAAGATATAATTAAGAAGAAAGGCAACACCGCCACAGTGATAAAGCAAAGAGAAAAAGCGTGGCAAAGTATTGCAGACCGCCTGAATGCGTAAGTAGTGCACAATTACACACTCACCGCTCCGCTGAAACATCACAATTACAATTCAAATATTTAATTCACATCTCCAAAAATGCAGTTGTACTGTAATTATGAAACGGTTCAAATGTTTTTTGAAATGCACTGCAGATATGAGTGAAATTGTGTAAAGTAACTCCATCACACTGTATAAAGCTATGATAATTTTTTGGATATTTTTACTGAAAACAAGACAAAAATACCAAGTAATTTTTTGCAGTGTGACTCCATTAAATGTGTGTGTGTGTGTGTGTGTGTGTAGATTAAACATGAACGGGCCAAAACGGACATGGCAGCAGGTCAAAATCAAATACAAGAACATTCTGCAGAATGGTATGGTCCCTGACTAATATTTAACAAAGCACAAGCATATATTGTACCCAGAAGGTGCCTGCTCACACATTGTCTGTACTGTTTTAGCAGTGAAAAAGAATACCCACAGACAAGGCACGGGTGGTGGGTCACCAAAGGCTGACCTTACCCCAGCAGAGGACATGGCCTTGGAGCTAAATAAAGGCAGGCCCGTCTTAGAGGGGATCCCTGGGGGGAAAGAGACGAGCATAGGTTCCTCCCAAGATGCCACCCGCTTCATTCAAGGTATGTCCTTCCATCTCTACATGGGATACAACCACATTCATATTGAATCAATTTGGACTGTCTGACTTTGGTTTACCTATTGCCTTGCAGTGTCTGGCAGCACTGTGTTCCTGTTAGAGCCACCAGCACAAGCACCAGACGATGCTGATCCAGTGAGTACTCCAGCAAAGGCATACTGTAGGCCTGGCATGTCTTGTCTACTAGCTTCAATATGAATCCGATTAAATGTGATAGGGTGAAGGCCCCAGTGCAGCAGCAACAGCACATGATGGAGATGATGATGAGGAGGAGACCATCTCTCTGGATTCCAGAAGGCATGAGGTATCATGTTAAGACTGTGAAAGTACTATTTACTCTACAATGGTGAGGAGTCCTCATCAAAATCAAAAAATCGAATTTCTTTTACAGGACCCAGATGCTATACAGTGGGAAAACCAGCCTGGCAACATAGTGCGTATTAATAAAAGGACACCACATCCTGCCAAATTCCAGCTGCGCTAATTGTATTGTGTTCACAGAGCTCACAAGCTATCAGAAAGTTGTATGGCAACCACCTCCGGCGCCAAATAGAACTGGCAGACATAGACATTCAGTACAAGAAGAAAAAGATGGAAAATCTTGCACTGGAGTTCGAAATAAAAAAGAGGACAATTAGGAAACTGGACCTTGAAATAAAAAAACTTGAGAGGGAGGTGAGATATGCCTTCAATGTACACTGTATGCTAACTGTAACACAAATGTATTAATCATTATTTTTCTTTCCTCCCCCAGCTCCAAGAAGAATTAGGTATATTCTCGTAAAGTCAAGTGAGCCAAGTGAGCCATGACATATGAGCTCTTATTGTGAGCACACAGGACGGTGGCATCTTTCTAAGGTTTTTTTTATTTTCCCAGCAATCAGTACAACCAAGTCATCGTTATAAGGCATCGCCCTCTTTTGCCCACCCCCCCAGCACCAGGTGTGGCCACTAGCCTATATGAAGGCCCAAAATTGTGTGTTCCTTTCTGCTCTGACAATGGCATGCCCATTCGTGCGAGATGTGGTGGATGAAGAAGCACTTGTGCTGAGGAGAGCCTTCAGGCGAGAAAGGGTCTTCAGGGACCGGTTGGACCCACTGGCCTTCCCTGATGACCATCTATATGAAAGATACAGGTTTTCTGCAGATGGCATCAGGTATCTATGCAGACTACTGGGTCCCAGGAGTAAGCACCGCACTGCACGGAGCCATGCACTGAGTGTGGAGCAAATGGTTTGTGTGGCCTTGCGCTTTTTTGCTAGTGGAGCCTTCCTGTACTCAGTGGGGGATGCAGAACAGCTGAACAAGGCCACAATTTGCCGCACAATAAGGAGTGTGTGTCTGGCTATCAAAGCATTAGCAAATGTCTTCATCTCCTTCCCTGGCCACAGAAGACTCTGTGACATCAAAGAGGAGTTCTATAGGATTGCAGGTAAGAGGATCTACAAATTACAGGACAACTGTTAACACATAGTAGGATACTCATTACTTTGTGTGACAGGTTTCCCCAATGTCATTGGTGCAGTGGACTGCACACACATAAGGATAAAAGCCCCCTCAGGTGCCCATGAGGCCGATTTTGTGAATAGGAAATCCTTTCACAGCATTAATGTTCAGGTGAACATAACTTTTTGATATTGTCCATTGACGAACACTCTGCATTGCCAGTGATGTGCATTGATTGGTGTAATAGTCCTCATCTTATGATTTCAGATGGTCTGCAATGCTGACTGTGTGATCAGCAATGTTGTGGCAAAATGGCCTGGCTCAGTCCATGACTCCAGAATCTTTCGGGCCTCTGAAATCTATCACAAGGTAAGCCACACAACCCCTATTTATAACCATCATGGCTGTGTCAAGAATATCACTGTTTATGAGGTAGTAATGATGAGATTTTGTGTTGACAGGTGAATTCTCTGGTGTGTTGCTGGGAGACAGGGGGTATGGCTGCCAGCCTTTTCTCCTGACACCTTTCACAGACCCCCAGGAAGCACAGCAGGCCTACAACCATGCCCATGCCAGGACCAGGGCCAGAGTTGAAATGACCTTTGGCCTCCTGAAGGCACGCTTTCACTGCCTTCACAAATTAAGGGTCAGCCCTGTTAGGGCATGTGATATTACTGTGGCTTGTGCTGTCCTCCACAATGTGGCCTGCCTGAGGAAGGAGAGGGCCCCCAGAGTGCCACCAGCCATGGACTGGGACAATCCGGCAATCTTCCCTGATGACGACAGTGGTCGGCTGCTGAGGGACCAATATGTGTTGAATTATTTTAGTTAGTATGTGTGCTTTCAATTTTGGTTAAATATGTCCTGCGGTGGCAGAGGAATTTGGGTTTTTTTGGGTTCGTTTTTTGACTAATTTGGCCTCTTATGTTTGTGCGGTATACTGTGTGTAATACAAGGCTGCAGGGAGGCTACTGCATCCATTCATTTGTCTGTTCAGTTGATGTGTATGGATTTGTCCTGCATTTATTTTAGTGTGCAGACATGCAGGGTGTGTTATATACAGACCTTTGAATGTGTATGTATCATTTTGTATAATATGCTTGGATTCTGTGCTTTCCATCTTGTAGAGTCACTGTGACTTCAGTTTCGAAAGGAGCTGATGGTTTACCTGCTTTGTTTTGTCCTTATTCAATAAAGGAACATAATGTTACACATTGTGTTTTTATATTCATATGGAATGTGTATTTGTTTATATGACAGAGTACTAGGGCCACACTGAAGAAAAAGGATAAAGTCATACATTTATGAGGCTGGTTCTTTCTGCAGAAAAGCTACATATTGTTTTTACAGTTTTGATACTTATGACAATGTGATACTTAATATTCTGGCACATCAGCATGTCTTTGTTTATGAAACCATACTGAAGTACAATTTCACGAAATGCCCCACATCTGTCATTTTAACAACTGTCCTCCTTTAAAACAACTGGTTACAATATTATGACTTGTGTTTTCCCCTCTGTGGCCCTAATATTCTATCATTTTATATATAGCCTTATAGTCTATGGGAAACTGTAAATTATCTAATGATAGCAACATCTAAAAATCATTTTTTATCCAAAATCATTGAAATTAATGATCACAAACGTTTAAATAATAACAGTGGGTCTAGTTATATGTGATAACAATGTATAGTGAGCAGTGAAATAACTATTGGTTTCCATTTGTGGTGACTGCTGACTGACATTAGGGATGAGATTAAATAGATCCTGGAATTTAGCCTGGTCTGGAGCAGGCTAGCTCCACAGAATAAATCTCCATGGTAATTTATACCATAACATATCCTCCTGCCCCCTATCCATCTTTAGTGCAACCGGATTACGGATCAATTGAGCCAGGATCACCAAGATATCCTGGCTTAATCCCTTATCCTAGTTTTGTGCAACAGGCCCCAGATATCTAACAATAAAAAGAACACAAAAGATACTACGTCTTAACAGCATAGACAATTCACCACTGTGACATACTAACGTGCATCGGGAGATTGGTTTACCAGTGACTCCATGATCTAAGTTTAAACCGGGCTTTTATTCTTCCAAGAGTGCCAACTCCGAGTATCTCTTATTCTCTAATTAACATCACTTTGAATGGCCCAAAACAGTCAAACAAAGGCATGAAAACAACACACACATTCTTGGATCTAATCATCACAACTCTTCTCTAAATGATACTGGGGCACCCCTGTGTCTCTCCTCTTTGAACTATCAGCCATCGGATGAATAGAAAAACACTGTGTCTCTGTAACTATAAATCCATAGCACTCACAGAACAATGAAACATGTCAAAATGCATAGCTCTTTATAAACTCTTGAAACAATCCAAACATGACAATTTAATTCACACAGTAACTGTACTTCACTATTTATATTTTTGACAACTACTTCACTACATTCCCAAAGAAAAGAATGTACTTTTTACTTCGTACATTTTCCCTGACACCCAAAAGTACTGGTTACATTTTTAATACTTAGCAGGACAGGAAAATGGTCCAATTCACACACTTATCAACAGAACATACCTGGTCATCCCTACTGCCTCTGGTCTGGAGTACTCACTAATCATACATGTTTCATTTGTAAATTATGTCTGAGTGTTGGTGTACCCCTGGCTATCTGTACATTTTAAAAACAAGAAAATGGTACTGCGGTTAGCTTACTATAAAGAGTTAGACATTTGATACTTAAGTATATTTTAGCAATTACATTTATTGTTGTTACTTAAGTATATTTAAAACCAAATACTTTTAGACTTTTACTCAAGTATTCTTTTACTTGAATAATTTTACTTTAGTAATTTTCTAGTATCTTACTTTTAATTAAGAATGACAATTGGGTACTTTTTCCACCACTGAGTAGAGACCCTACTGAGTATGTCCCACCCCACTTTAGCTGGTAGGTAGAAACGTTTTGGAGTGGAGTGGAATACTCTGCACTACATAGGTTGCTCAGCACAAGAACCATTTCAGTTTTTCAGAGTCTTTTGAGTAATTCCAATAACATATATTTGTATTTTATTTTAAGTGTATTTAAAAAAAATCAACGGTGGTTGCAATGCTGTGAAAAACTGCACTAGAGTTAAAAAATATATATATTCGCAAAGTTTAGTAAGCATTTTTCAACGGGACTCTTATTTTGAAAGAAACATTCTGCAATCGTGCTGCTAGAAAAATATCCTGCTGCTAGGAGAACGATATTCGTACATGCCCGGTCATTATCTTCATTGGTCTGACTTTGTTGTTATGTAATTGTGTGACAATAATAGGCCTAGATTTGACATGAAATGTGTTTACAATACTAGTGTGATAATGTACATAATCTTACATCGATTTTGTATTTCAAATATGTTGGTTGCTGTGTCTCATATTGATTATGTAGTCTGTATACTGCATGTTTCTAGAACAAACAGGCAATTCAGATGGGAATGGGACATTTAGAGTATACTTAGTATTCTAGCATTCTTTAGGTTCTAGTTCTACTGTCAGATTCCTGGTAGCTTGTGTCACCTGATGGGAGAGATTAACCTACTGTAATTATTGGCTTTCCAAGTGTTCTACAAATGCCAGCATTGTAACCGGACTAAAAGTTTGTCATATGATTCCAATAGTGAAATAAGGTTACTGTGTGTGTATTCCTTGAAGGAGCCCATGTCCTACTGATGGTTAGATGGTTAAATTCTCTTGTTATGTCAGTCACTGACAGTCACTCAATTAGCCATGTCAGCTAACAATGTTTAGATTGGTAAATTAGTTTAGCCAGCTATCTAAACTTGTAGTAATCATGGCTGAATACCGACCGGTAACTTGCCCAGGAGCCCTGACCTCCAGGGGGCCCCCATTGATATCGTTAGTCATTTTCACTCAGATGTCATTAACACTGCATTAGTTTTGGCAAATGTGTAACATTTTGGCAAAATTAGTAGAATTGCATGAAATGTGTTATACAATTGCAAAATGTTCTCTCTGCCCCATGACAAAATGTGTAGAACTGCAAAAAACTTGCTTTAAAACTGTAACATTTTGTATTTATATTTTTGGAACTCAGTCATGGTTTCAGGCCTCCTGAGTGGCGCAGCAGTCTAAGGCACTGCATCTCAGTGTTTGAGATGTAACTACAGACACCCTGGTTTGAATCCAGGCTCTATCACAACCAGACATGATTGGGAGTCCCATAGGGCGGCTCATGTTTGGCTGGTGTAGGACGTCATTGTAAATAAGAATTTGTTAAACGACTTTCCTTGGTTAAAAAATAAAACACTTACTGTTGGGAGGTAGAAGATACAAGGTTCATGTTTGTGCATCAGCAATTTTTATATTGTTATGTCAGTCACTAACAGTCATTCAATTAGCCATATCAGTGAAAAAGGTTTATTGGTAAATTAGTCTAGCCAGCTATCTAAACTTTTAGTTCTAAAGGCCAAAACCGACCAGGCCCAGGGGCTCTGACCTCAAGGGGGCCCCCATTGATTTTGTTAGTCACTCTCACTCAGACATCATTAACATGGCAAAATGTGTAGAATTAGCTTTCAAATAAATAAAAAATGTCTCTCCACCCCATGGCAAAATGGGTAGAATTGCAGTAAATGCATGATTACTTGGGTGCGGCCAGCTGTGGGCATGTAGGCAGGATTGAAATACCCTTCATTCTGTGACATACAATTTTTCCCTATCATCTCGTAAAACTTACTTTTGGACGAGACTGACTTTATGGCAAAAATGTTCCTATTTAAACTTTTTATCCAATTTTGACACTTGAATAAATGTTTCGGACTGATACCGATGCCTCATGGGCCGTTTTCAAAACGAGAAGTTGCTTTTTAGGGGCAGTCGCTCTTGAAAATGAAGTATGGAAATGAACTGAGACTCAAATAATTTGGTTGGCAGTGTGCATATATTTGTATTAGCTAGACTAGAGGATGATGATAGACATATAGAGAACTCACTACTCCTTCAGATAAGAAGACACATGAGGTAATACACACTTTTTACATTTCTAGAATTGCCTGGCAGGAGGAGGAGTATTGAATTTGATAACCACAGGAGGGCAGTATACCGTTAAGTATTGCAGATGACTGGATGGTTCCTCAGCAGATAATTGGAACAATAGTTTTATTCCACAATCTCTGTACTTATTCCCATGAGCTATTCTAAATAATGTGGGAAAAATTGTGAATTAGGACAAGTAGAAGTATTTCAAAATATTTTGCCCTAACAGTGTTTTAGTCGTGGCCTACTTGGTATTGCCACTAGTTTCGTCATTGTGCCCACACTAAGTAAATTAGAGAGACAGCTCCAAGCATGACGAAATCAGTCGATGCTAATGAGTATAATGTACAAAATATTCCTGAAATCAGTCGATGCTAATGAGTATAATGTACAAAATATTCCTGAAATCAGTCGATGCTAATGAGTATAATGTACAAAATATTCCTAAAATGCAGACCAATGCAGGAGTCTTGAGGTGCTCAAACATATTTACATGTACAGATTTAACAAGCCCAGAGAGACCCTTACAAAAAAAGAATGCCGTTTTGAAACTGCAGTAAAAGTGCAGTAACAGCAGTCAACTGTGGTATTTTGGGCACAGTAATTGCAGAATAACTGCAGTGTACTGCAGTTGAAATGCAGTTATACTGTACCCAAACCGCAATTACACTGCAAAATTACTGTATTTAAAAAAACGGTGCCATTTTGGATGCAGTATTTGCAGCATACTGCAGCTATACTGCACTCTGACTGCTGTCTTTTTTTTGTAAGGGGAGCAAGCCCTACTTTCCTCGACCTCTTATTAGAGAGGTGGCTTCCTCTTACTCAGTCTGAGTTTCCTGTTACCGTACGACTACAGCATCCTAAGCACTCAGCTCCCACTACAAACACAATCATATTTGTACATAACTTACTCTGGATTACCATAAGGGGTATGGAAAACCCTTCAGCTCCAGTCTTAGGTGGAGAGTTAAGAGTCTTCTGGCACTGCAGTTCCAGACAGGCTACAGTCTGAGGCTGCCTGTGTGTCTCTGATAAGACCTTAGGGAGAGCCATGTAGACACATCCGCCCTCTCCCAGTGTCAGCAAACTATCAGCGTCTGTGCAGAGGGTGCGGATGAAATCCATATTGCAAAGGTGGTTTTTTGCGGTCCCTTCAGTCCATTTTCTGCTAAGTTCATTTGCACCTGTCAATTTCAACTGTCAATCATAAATCAGTAACGTGGCATTAGGCAACCAATGTTAATTGAAATGATCAACCACATTCTCTCTTTACATTTCTGGAATTGGCCTTAAGAGGTCTGGACGTTATCAATCCCAGCCATAAGCCGTTAGAATTCTATAAACTACGCACTGAGGTTAAAAATAAATAGTCAAGCTTAAACTGGTATTAGCGATGGTACGTTAGGGACAAGGCAGAACTCCTACATTTTCCCTGAAGCAATATCCTCACTTGAATTGCCATGTGCTTGTTTTTAATTGCTCTGTAAGTTATCAATATCGAACTGCAATGAAATATTAACATGGCCATTCCCTCTGCGATTGGTGAGAACAAGTTTACATGAATTGGTAATTGCAGGCAAAGTCAAAAGCCTCCAAGATACAGAGACCTCAGAAATTCAGGAAGCATGAATATTAGTCGTCTTGGTTGAATCCTCCTAATAATTATGATAAACTGTGATTACTCAACATGCAATCATACAGTTTTCAGATGAGTCCTGGGGGCATTTTGGCCTTTTTTTCAACCCCATCTCTCAACAATCTGAGGGAATATTCACTGGCTTTTCAATCACAAATGCTATTGCTGAACAGTTCTGTACTGTGGTTCAAATAACTACAACACCACTTACAGAATTGTAGATTATCAATGTAAAATGTTGTTTTAGGGATCAAGGAGTCAACTACAAGGAGACAGGTAATCTTGAGGGGATCCACAGTATTGAAACAGTTTAGCTCTGTATTGAAATGTGTCCTATATAGTATAAACTGTTCAGAATACAGTGTGTGTTGAGGTTGTTGTCAGACATAGCTAACTCTAGATTGATCTTGGTTATGTACAGTACAGTACATCTGTTTCCACAGAGGATCACCCAATCACATTCTGACCAAATTGAGAAAAGCCGGGGAGAGATTTTATGACAGTGTCGGGGTGCATGTGGTTTGCATGAGGCTTTTAGTGTGTGGTTAAATGGTTCATTTACTGCCCTCCTTTTTCTTGCCCTCCTTCTTTGAATGAATGAAATGGGACACTCCTTGTAGTGCTGGCCTGATTTGGTTTCCTTTGCTCTCTCCTAGAATATGACTCTTTAGATCTGTGATTTCTCAGAGGGTTTGGTCGTGGCCAATGCAGACTTTCCACCTGGACTATTGGGGTTTCGACTAATGCTTGATGCTCTGCATGGCTCTTCCCCAAAAATGCTGTTTTTGTTGTACTTAACTGTATTTGTTTACATGTTACGGTGACCTTTGACACACATACTACATTACTTGCTTTAATATTTTCTGAGATGATGTTTGTTGCTGTTTATCACCTGCTTGCCATTTTGACCCCCCCCCCCCCTCCACACACACACACACACACATTCTGAGGGGTGTAATATTGGTCCCAACATGTCCAAGGTCAATTACTTAGCCCGTCAATCTGGAGGGCTGCACATTAATCACGTTTGTTGGAGCGTCAGGCCAGCAGTTGGATTAACATGCCACGCTATCTGTGTTTCACCACAGCTGCTAGACTGTAGCATTAGCTTCCTGTTGGGATTGAGACTATAGGAGAGGAACTGACTGGTGCGTTGGGGAGGACGTCGGCCAGATGTGGATGGTCTAGCCAGTAGGTTGTTGGGCATCATGAGGGTTTTGAGGTTACAGTCTATATTTCGGTGATTCTTTTTGTGTTATGTATGTATGTGCAAGGCAGATACCATGTTTTGACCAGTAGGCTGGGGGGCAGGGGATGGAATGTGATTGAAGTCGCTCTAATCTCCATGACAGCATTTTAATAGATCAAATTGCGGTGTGTTTTGAGACCGATAGAGTATAAGGAAGTGGCAGGAGATGGAAATAGAGCAGGCTATGTGATTCTAGGTCATGGTAATGCCTGGTGAACCTGACCCACTGGACCTCTCTCTGTTTGGACTCACTAAGGAGTCCCCCAGGGGCCCAATGTGATGCTCTCGGGTGGGCAGAACCTTGGCCGTGCCTTCCTGCGCCACATGCCACGTACACATGCACGCACACGCATGCACACACACACACACATACACACACACACCCTGTAGGACAGCTTCAGGACTAGCTATAGTGTATCCCTGCTCCAAAGTCTCTCCTTCTGAACAGCAAAGACAAATGAGTGGTGTGGAGTAGTTAATGAGCATCACACACAGGCATGAACACGGGCACATGCCGGCATACACACACACACACACACACACACACACACACACACACACACACACACACACACACACACACACACACACACACACACACACACACACACACACACACACACACACACACACACACACACACACAGCCATCCTGGAAGTTTGTCACAGTACATTACCATTGGGTCTAGTTGCTCTCGTTGCCGTTGCTATGGCAGCACTCATTGAAAAGTGTCTGGCTGTAGGCCTGTCCTCTAGGCTGCGCCTTCAAAAGAAAAGCCAACCACAAGTCAGCGTTTTCACAATTATACTCCTAGAAAGCATTACAGTTTTTTTACAATCACTTTGGCACTATTTTCAGAACCTTATGATCATTTTTCAAAACTCTAGACACAAAACTCAAAACGGTCATCACTTGTAACACAGGCTGTCCAATGTTCAAAACACTGCATTGTGCATTCGTATCTTTAAAGAAACCTTGCACTTGCAGAATCATTGGTTCAAATAACTCATTTATCATGAAATACCATAGGAACATTCATTTAGATCACCCACACACAAGATCCCGATAGTTTCACTGTGTAGTTGTTCGTACAATCATTAAATATTGTAGTACAAAATATGTGATACATGATTCATTATGCTACTACACGTAAATACATCAATGTAAAGGGACTAGTAGAGAGAATACTACAGACACAGTGGAATCATTGAACAAAATATGAAATGTATTGATGAAATGCAATAAAATCACAACATAGGTTTCTTTGAATCAAAGCAAAAATAATTAGCTACAAAAAAAGAAAATAACTACAGTTATCATTTCATGTTTAGATCATTTCATGATCTAAACATGGAATATTGTTTGTCAGTTTCCATAAAACTATGCATTAAGAGTAATGAAACAGTTACTTCTCATTTTGAGCAGTTGCATCAATTGATAGTTAGATCATTGTAATGAAATGAATAGACAGTCATTTCAGATGTAATGTGTTAATTGCATTTTGAAATGGTAATACTTTGATGTTATGTTGTGTCATTTTGAACAGGTGATTTTAATTCAATGAACAAATGATTTTAACTTTATGTGTATTGTATCCAAGCAATTGTAAAAAATGTTAGTTTTGAAAAATTAGCATTTTGATCATTGGTTGTGAGTTTTGTGTCTAGAGTTTTGAAAAAATACATCAAGGTTTCGAAATTAGTGCCAAAGTGATTGTAAAAAACGGTATTATCACCAAAAAGAGCATATGCAGGCTCCTGCTGTTATAGTATTACTCAAAACGACTAAATACCCTTACCGTATAAGCATGTAACCCCTTCACTTTGTTTCACCATTTGCATGGTGTTAATGGTTAAACTTGAGTTATTCAACCTGCAAACTTTGAGAAACCTACATTATTGATGATTCCGTCCTCTATGATATGTTCCGTACATTATTGAACCTCTGCTAAACGGCCAGCCATGCAGGTGCTCTACATGATGACCTGAAGTGTAGGCTGTGATATGACATCTGGGTCATTTCCTGTATTTTGGGTGGATTGGCTAGGAGGCAACTAAAAAGAACTGCATCTGACCTCGTTCTTTCCTGGCTTCTTTGTCTTGTTTTTCAATGCTACTGACCCATAGTTACTTTGACTCTATCCAAGCATCTATATGAAAGTAATTATGGAAGGTGCTTTTTATTCTCAATAGAACCATTCATATGCCCATATTTTTCACAGTTCAGAAGATCAACAAATATGTCGATCACAACTGTCATTTATGATCTCACTGGTAGTTACAGTACAACTGATTCCAATTCATTATCATTCGTTGACCAAATACATATTTGTCATTTTGATTAATCAATAGATTCATTTAGATTAGTTTAACAAAATGGATGCGGCTCGACTGCCATTGATTAGTCGAGTAGTCCATTATGTAATTGATTGTTTGACCCCAGCTTTTAGGGAGGGCGCTGATCAAAGTCACATCAAAGAGTTTAAAGTCTAGTCGAACGGTCCATGAATTTATGTGGAGCTATTTTGAAGTAGCAGCAGCAGCAGCAGGCTTTGTGACAAAAATCTGTCCAGCATACTGCGTGTGTGTTGTGACGCTAGCCTGTCATCAGACTAATTGGTTTTGGCCCATGGTCAGTAGATGAGGACAGCTGAGAGTGGTCGAGGCAGATGAGGTAAGCTCTTAATCTCCTGAAGTCCTTCCTTGCCTCACTGGGAGGACACGACTGGGACTCTAGTGCATTCCAAGGTGCAGTATCTTACTCACACGCATCGCACAGTCTGGACAGTTCTCTGCAGGAGGGGTGTGTATGTGTGTATGTGTGTGTGTGTGTGAGGTTGTGTTTGAGTGTGAGGGAGATGTGTGAGAGAGAGAGCGAGAGTGTGAGTGGGTGTGTATGTGCATAATGCATAGTGTGTTTGTGTGTTAGAGTGTGTGCAAACAAATGTATACAGTATCTGTGTGCACACACGTGTATCTGTTTGTATGTTCAGTGCTCAGGTTTACTTTATACAGCGCCTTGTAAAAGTATTTACCCCCCTTGGTGTTTTTCCTATTTTGTTGCATTACAACCTGTCATTTAATTTGATTTTTATTTGGATTTCATGTAATGGACGTACACAAAATAGTCCAAATTAGGTGATGTGAAATTAAAAAATCACACGTTTCAAAAAATTCTACAAAATTAAACACAGAAAAGTGGTGTGTGCATATGTATTTACCCCCTTCACAATGAAGCCCCTAAATAACATCTGGTGTAACCAATTACCTTCAGAAGTCACATAATTACTTAAATAGTGTCACATGATCTGTCCCATGATCTGAGTGTATGTCCTGTTCTGAAAGGCCCCAGAGTCTGCAACACCACTAAGCAAGCGGCACCACCAAGCAAGCGGCACCATGAAGACCAAGGAGCTCTCCAAACAGGTCATGGATAAAGTGGAGGAGAAGTACAGATCAGGGTTGAGTTATAAAAAAATATCCAAAACTTTGAACATCCCACGGAACACCATTAAATCCATTATTCAAAAATGTACCACAACAAACCTGTCAAGAGAGGACTGCCCATCAAAACTCACAGACCAGGCAAGGAGGGCATTAATCAGAGAGGCAACAAAGAGACCAAAGATAACCCTGAAGGAGCTGCAAAGCTCCACAGCGGAGATTGGAGTATCTGTCCATAGGACCACTTTAAGCTGTACACTTCACAGCAGAGCTGGGCTTTACGGAAGAGTGGCCAGGAAAAAAGCCATTGCTTAAAGAAAAAAATAAGCAAACACGTTCGCTAAAAGGCATGTGGGAGACTCCCCAAACATGTGGAAGAAGGTACTCTGGTCAGATGAGACTCAAATGTAGCTTTTAAGCCATAAAGGAAAACACTATGTCTGGCGCAAACCCAACACCTCTCATCACCCCGAGAACACCATCCCCACAGTGAAGCATGGTGGTGGCAGCATCATCCTGTGGCGATGTTTTTCATCAGCAGGGACTGGGAAACTGGTCAGAATTGAAGGAATGATAGATGGCGCTAAATACAGGGAAATTCTTGAGGGAAACCTGTTTCAGTCTTCCAGAGATTTGAGACTGGGACGGAGGTTCACCTTCCAGCAGGAGAATGACCCTAAGCATACTGCTAAAGCAACACTCGAGTGGTTTAAGGGCAAACATTTAAATGTCTTGGAATGGCCTTGTCAAAGACCAGACCTCAATCCAATTGAGAATCTGTGGTATGACTTAAAGATTGCTGTACACCAGCGGAACCCATCCAACTTGAAGGAGCTGGAGCAGTTTTGCCTTGAATAATGGGCAAAAATCCCAGTGGCTAGGCGTGCCAAGCTTATAGAGACTTGCAGCTATAACTGCTGCAAAAGGTGACGCTACAAAGTATTAACTTTGAGGGGGTGAATAAATATGCATGCTCAAGTTTTCAGTTTTTCTGTCTTATTTCTTGTTTGTTTCACAATAAAAATAAATATTTTACATCTTCAAAATGGTAGGCATGTTGTGTAAATCAATGATACAAGCTCTCCAAAAGTCCATTTTAACTCTAGGTTGTAAGGCAACAAAATCTGAAAAATGCCAAGGGGGGTGAATACTTTCGCAAGCCACCTAATGTGTGGTTGCTTGTGTGCATACTTAATATCTTTACCTTTTGGCATGCCGGGATCTCTGCTAGTGTGCCAGAGGACTTGTAAAAAAGAAGGACTGCCGTGACCTGACCCCAGATTTAATCTCATTGGGCCATTTGGCCACCTGGGGCCTCATGGCACATTCTTTAAAGCCAATGAGGACTGTCTAGGGTGGATTACGCCATGCATTTACCAGAATAGGATCACAGCCAGAAGGAAACAACATGGTTCCTTACATCCAAGCGAAAGTGACGTAGCGGCATTGTAATTGTCTCCAACCCTAATCAGATTTCCGCTCGTTGTACCAATTGGTAAGCTAATGCCAGACCTGGGTTCAAATAGTATTTTAAGTAATTAAAAAATCACTCCTGGCAGGCTAAAGCAAAAGATAAAAGATTTCAGAAAGTATTTCATCCCAGGTTTAATGTTGGTCAGCTAGCATGGAGGAGGAGAGGTGTATTTCCATCTTTCTCTCCCGGCATGGTGTTGATATGAATCATCTGGATCCATTGGAGGGATCTGTGGTTTATATTAACCTTGATGTGTAGACTTGAGTGTGAAATGGTCCCTGGCGAATATAGTGGTGTAGTGGTTTATTTCACCACACAGTCTCTGACAGCTTGATCCAGTGAAGATGTATAGGGAATATTTCACAGCATTTAATCAATTCCCACAACATTGCAGACAAAAAAAATAAAAAATGAACAAAAAAAATTGCAGCTGAGCAATATGGTATTTCGCCCATTTGAGGAGCAATTGTTGTGTAGCGTGGATCAGTTAGACTCAAAATGAATTTATTTCGGTTACTGAAAATGTTAAATGGACTCCTAGAGCTAGACTTAACCATTTCACCTACTTCAATTGTGTGCGCTTATTACAGTGTAGTGTTGTAGTAGTTCAATATGTACTCATATAGAGTACAACATGTAAACATAAACATGTGGCCACAAAGGACATATCTGAAATATAGGCCAAGTAGTTCTAGAGATTGATTGGGGAGGTTTTTACAGTATGTGCTGTACAAAGGCTGCTTGACAATGCTTATGGAAAGAAACAATTGTCTCCCAAGAACTGTACAGTACATGTACTTAGGGCCAAATGGGAACATACTGTATTATTAAGGCAAAAATAGTACTCTCTCTGATCAGAGGGAAATTAAAAATGTCCCAGAGGAGTACTTGAACATACATACTTTGTCATTTGCATGATTTGAGTTTGTTTGCATGTGTATTTTGACTCTTGACAATTCACAGCTTAGTCTTTTTCATAATCTCCCATCTCCCTGCTTTGAGTCAGACACTTGAGCCCTGGTTGTGGGGCCTCGTAGGCTGGCAGCCCTGTTTGACTTTGGCACTGCTGTCACCGTCCCGTGCTTTATGAGTCATCCCACAGTGAATACGCCCCTACAGGAAGACTGGGGTTGCCATTTCTGATACTGGGGGTTGCGATGTAGTATGTTAGGGTGACGTGTAGCTCTGTAATGACCTGTCAAATATTTGGAGAGGATATATGCTTTTTATAGCATGTGTGTGTGTGCTCTGCTTTTCTTAGCAGGTGCGTTCGCTCGTATATGTATTTATGAATGTGAGTGTATGGGTAGGCTATGGGGTTGTGAACGGGGAGTTTATTTGAATGTGGGGGGCCATTTGCTATACGACATGCTGTATTTAAATCATGAATGTGTTATTGATACAGAACCTCTGTCCTGATATTTAATGCAGGAACCCTGCCTCTCTATGTGCTGTTTGGGAGACACTAGTCTTGCTGATGCGCATAGTGTCAGTGCTGAAATAAAAGTGCTTGGGCTGCACCGGGATATTTTGCTACCACACCGTTATTCCAGTCAGTCCAGCTTAAAATGGTGCTGGAGTCTACGAGATTACTGTGATGACTTTGCTCTCAATCCCGTGATGGAGCTCTAATCAATGAAGCAGAATACAACAGGACTGGAGCACTGGGACAGGGACGAGGATTGGAGCTGGCAGCCTGTCTCTCTCAATGAAGCTGTTTTCACCCTGATGGGATGTGAGAGGTATGAACCATTTGGCAAAACGTTTATGGTCGGGTTAGTTGAAGAGTTAGCCATCTTGGTTCTTCAGGTATACCTTATATTCTCTTGAAAAGTATTTCTCCGGACTGCAAACCAAACAAGGATTCAAACATGTATTGGCCCTGTTCTATCAAAGATAATGTGTTGTGGGTTTATGCAACAAGAAAGCCTGTTCAAATGATTTTAAAGATGTTTTACGAAAATGTGTGGTTTTGCTTTGATCTATTCCTGACAAGAAATGTGAAAAACCCTTTACATGCACATTATACTCTTATAGTTTGGGATTTCTGCTGGTACAATAGGAGGGTTGTTGTTCTTCGTCTCCTGTTTAATTTGTAGCCGGAAGTGGTCATTTATTATTCAATAGGAGGCATGCACCAATGGTTTGCTTTGATTCCATGGATGCTAAGTGTTTGCTTAATCCATGTTAATAATCCTAATGAATTTCCACTGGTGGTTGGTTTCCATGGTGATATAATATTTAAGGGTAGAATGATCCTCTGGTTTGTCATAACATTACTGCAATCAATAAAGTGGTCTTTAAAACAATCCCCAATGTAATAGGTAAACAAAGTTTCTGCAGAAATAGAAATGTATACAGTATGTGTGTAGCTTGCTTGGCCTTATTGGGATTCTTCTGTTCTCTTTCCTGGACCTTGCCTATGTGTAAGTTGCATGGACTTTGTTGCATTGAATTCAATTGAGTGGAGATTGCGTATCACCAGTAGGGTTGAATCCCGGTTACCGAGATTTACAGAGATTTACAGCCCAAACCCGCTCCCAATTCCCAGGATAAATAACTGTGAAAAACTGATAAATTATAATTAATTATTTATATGACCAGCATGATGTGAAATGGAACTGTTCATTTATATGTGTCTAAATCTGGATTCTCTGCGGCCTTCACTCTGGTCACTGCTGCATTAATCATCAATGTTCATGATGGGCACCGACAAGCTCATCTCAGTATGTAGACCTATCAACTCATCATGGTAACTTTTTTTTACAGTAATATAAAGACCAAATGTGTGTCTAATTTACATATCTCTATCTGACTTTCTTGGGTCACCTTATTTTTTTATTGTAAAGATGACCAAGAACCCAAAGGTCAGTCTGACAGAGCTCCAGAGTTCCTCTGTGGAGATGGGAGAACCTTCCAGAAGGACAACCATCTCTGCAGCACTCCACCAATCAGGCCTTTATGGTAGAGTGGCCAGAACGGAAGCCACTCCTCAGTAAAAAGCATATGACAGGCTGCTTGGAGTTTGCCAAAGGGCACCAGAAGGACTCTCAGGCCATGAGAAACAAGATTATCTGGTCTTTTGAAACCAAGATTGAACCCTTTGGCCTGAATGCCATGCGTCACGTCAGAAGGAAACATGGCACCATCCCTATGGTGAAGCATGGTGGGGGCAGCATCATGCTGTGGGGATGTTTTTCAGCAGTAGGGACTGGGAGACTAGTCAGGATCAAGGAAAAGATGAACGGAGTGAACTACAGAGAGATCCTTGATGAAAACCTGCTCAAGTACTCAGATTGGAGTGAAGGTTCACCTTCCAACAGGACAAAGACCCTAAGCACGCAGCCAAGACAACACAGGAGTGGCTTCAGGGTAAGTCTCTGAATGTCCTTGACTGGTCCAGCCAGAGCCTGGACTTGACCCAATCAAAGATTTCCGGATAGATCTGAAAATAGCTGTGCAGCGACACTCCATTTGCAAAAATTCTAAAAACCTAATTTTGCCTGGTCATGATGGGGTATTGTGTGTAGATTGACGGTTTTTCGAAATGCTACCATTAGGGGAAATATTATGACAAATTAAAATCTATTTAGCTATTTAGTAGTAACTTTGTAGGCAGCATATGTTGCAACAGAATCACATGTTCTTTCCCTGCTTCATGATGCTTTGAACGAGGTGCATAATTCCGGTCTATATAATACAATACAGTACAGTAATACAGTTCACACTCAAAAATATTAGCCTACTGGAGATTGTTTAATTGATTTACCCAAGAGAGCATAGCTAGGCTTATATCTATGGGCTTTTATGTGTTTCTGTCGTGTGTAATGCATATAGCTTGTGTATTGGATAACGGAATTGTCACATTCTGACCTTAGTTCTTTTATTATGTCTTTGTTTCAGTATGGTCAGGGCGTGAGTTGGGTGTGTTGTCTATGTTCGTTTTTCTATAATTTGGGATTTCTGTGTTCGGCCTGTTTTCGGTTTAGTATATTCACGTCACTGTTTGTTGTTTTATTCGAGTGTTCTATTGTCTTTATTAAAAACCATTATGGACACTTACCACACTGTGCATTGGTCCTCCGATCCTTCTCGCTACTCCTCCTCAGAAGAGGAGGACGAGAACCCTTACAGGAATAATAATTTGGGCTTTTTTGGACTTCGGCTCAGTAAATGTCTTTAATGTAGGGCTCATAAAATACCGGGAAAATATTCAACCCTAATCACCAGTCAAAGTCGGAACAAAGTGTAGATTCCATTACTCCATTATCAGAGTCCATTAGTTGATCCCTGAATCGATCTCTTTGCAGTAATGAACACCCTCTTGGATATTTGGCCCAGTATAATGTTGACATAAAGATGATGGGATTGGTTGGATTTGTATTTCACACACACACACACACACACACACACACACACACACACACACACACACACACACACACAC
Source organism: Oncorhynchus kisutch (assembly GCF_002021735.2). Classification (NCBI taxonomy): domain Eukaryota; kingdom Metazoa; phylum Chordata; class Actinopteri; order Salmoniformes; family Salmonidae; genus Oncorhynchus; species Oncorhynchus kisutch. The sequence continues at coordinate 58,775,707 of NC_034186.2, forward strand.
ACACACACACACACAGAGAGAGAGAGAGAGAGAGAGACATATTGTGACTGCCATGCCCGCGTGCTCTGCTAGGTGATTACCCTGTTCTCTCATTAATCATGCATTATCGTTTGTCCAGGAACCAAAGTCATAGAAAAACATCTACTAAAAAATGTGAAAACAATAGCAGAATACAACAGGTGTAGATCAGTGAAATGCGTACCTACAAGCCCTTAACAATGCAGTTTTAAGAAAATACCTTAAAAAAGTATGAGATAAGAACAACAAATGATTAAAGAGCGGCAGTAAATAACAATAGTGGGCTATATACAGGGGTACAGAGTCAATGTGCGGGGTCACCGGTTAGTCGAGGTAATTGAGGTAATATGTACATGTAGGTAGAGTTATTAAAGTGACTATGCATAGATAATAACAGAGAGTAGCAGCAGCATAGAAGGGGGGAGGGGCGACAATGCAAATAGCCTGGGTAGCCATTTGATTAGCTGTTCAGGAGTCTTATGGCTTGAGGGTAGTAGCTGTGTAGGAGCCTCTCTTGTCCTCGCAAAGCTAACACTAAAGCTAGCTAAAGCAAACCGACTCAGGTCAGGTCAGAAGCCTGGGCAGGGTCTTAGGCTGGTCTCCTGGCCAGGGAACATGCCGTATGACTATAGGATATCCACCTGTCTGCCTCTCCCCACTGCTTATCTCTTTCTCTCTCTCTCTCTCCATCTCTCTCTCTCTCTCTCTCTCTCTCTCTGTCTCTCTCTCTGTCTGTCTCTCTCTCTGTCTCTCTCTGTCTCTCTCTCTGTCTCTCTCTCTCAGACATTCAGTCTGTCTGACAAACACTACGTCATTGGAGCGTCACTGGAATATTTAGGCACCAAACGATTGTGAAGTTTGTCAAGTCTGTGTCACGCTTTTCAGTCTCAAAATAGAATGAAACGCCAACACACTAACCCAATAGATTATGTGCAAAGAGCCTGGAAATGATATTATGCACACCATGGTATTGTTCTGTTCTGTTCTGTTTTGAAGCACTGCAGTGCTATCTATAAGCCTAATACTCTACAACAGAAATAAAACCCAGTCACTCAACAATCTATATCTGCTTGATTTCGCTGATTGCTTTTACAACTCCCCCCTCTCTCTCTCACACAGTCTACACACACACACACACACACACACACACACACACACACACACACACACACACACACACACACACACACACACACACACACACACACACACACACACACACACACACACACACACACACACACACACACACACACACACATACTCCCCCCCCCCACCTATATCTCTTCCCTCTCTGCGCTGCACCCTCTGATCCTGGAAGCTGTGCTTGCAATAGCTCCTCTGCTCAATGTGAACATTGGTCTCCAGCTGTCCTCTCAGCGCTGCTCGCGAGGAGTGGAACAGAGGACGCGTCCGTCCCTGTGCCCTCGGCAAGAGAGGGACTGTGTGTGTAAAAAAGAGACGGAGCTGGAGCATGGACAGACAGAGAGAGAGAGAGAGAGAGCGAGAGAGTGAGTGAGCGAAAGAGAGCGAGAGAGAGAGGAAAGGAGGGGGGAGAGGAGAGGAGGTACCACTGCAGACGCACAGCCACTGTCACAGCTCCACAGCCAGAGGACAGAGAGCAGGAACGGCAGTGAACAGCAGCAGCACCAGAGAGCATGGAGGAGCAAGACTCTATCGTTCACCTGGACCTCTACCCTTCTCACTGACAACCTTCCTCTGGGAATACCCCGTGACGAGTGGAGTAGAGAAGAGAAGAGGAGGGAGATAGAGGACAAGGAGAGGACTCTCTTGATCTGCCCTTCAGGAGAGGAAGCACCAGTCCCTTACTCTAGTGGGACAAATCACACACTATTCTTTTTTTGTTGCTTGTCGGACCTGTGTAAGTCTTGGGCTATCTTTAATCTGCGGTCACCCTCTCGACTGTGTGGACTTATGTTGACCCTGGAGAGGACCATGGGGCTAGGGTGGAGGTGGAGGGGTGCAGGAGGGACCCCCAGCATAAGGACAGGGGGAAGCACCTTCCTCTGGGTGACAGTACTTCTGCTCTGTGGTACCTGGAGGGCTAACACACAGATGGTAGAGGACACCAAGTCTGTGTACTTCTGGGAAACAGGTACTGGACTCCTATTGTACTATGAGAGACTTAGGGTGAGATTGGTTGTTGTTTTGTACTGTTTGACTTTAATGGCGATCAGAATAAAGAATCTGCGATATTGAAGTCGAAGCAGAATATTGTGTTTCAAGGAGCATGTTTTCAATAGTCAATAGTCAATATGTATTCAGTATTGAAAAAGCTTGTGGACAAGACACTCAGCTTGGGCACGATATTCTCTGCTCTCATTTCCTCTCTGTGAACCTTTTGAAAATTAGAGCAGGTCTCAAGGTCCTTAAAACCCCCGTCATCTCATTACCTCATTTTCCCTGTCCCTTGCACTGGTCTCACAAGCTGATAGTTTGCACATTGTAACTGAAGTCTAGAAGTCTTGAATAGCACGCTATCATGGGAGAACGAGGCAGAGAACCATAAGAGAAATTCACGAGAAGTCTATTAGTAAATGCATTGAATTTGGCACCAAAAGCTGGCATGATCCATCTTGACTGAATGACTTACATTTCTGTCTCTTAGCTGAATTGGTGGTTGAGGTGTGTGGTTGCACGATAGCTTGATGATTGTATATGTGTTGGAGCACAATAGTAGACAACAAAAAAAATGGGGAGTTGATCGCAAACATGGAGATGAAATGGGATGGGTGGTTGCAGAGTGTTTTCTGATCACCTCTGGTATGAACAAGTGCAATGCATTAGTAATGTACGGCTCCTCTCACATAATTAGAAGATCTGAGCCAGGAATAATCATGCCCAGGGAGACTTGGCGCACTTACGTGTGCCTTTAAATATATATGGGCAAATCTCCTTGGCCTTCGAGGTGTTAGTTAACCATTCGCTTTCTCACCTCCCCCACCACCTCCCTCCCCCTCAAGGGACTAGATGAGGGGAAAATAACCCTCCCCCTTCCCAACCCACTGGACAGCTCAGCCCAGTGCCAGTCCTGAATCGATGGGATGTCGTTGTCTCTCGCGCTCCTGCATCTTTAAAGAGGATGTAGCTGAGTAAGGAGATTAAAGGAGTAGGGATTTACTCAAGAAAGAGGTTCCAGGGAGCAGCCCTGCCCTAAGAAATGGAGCGTCAGGGGCTAGATCTTTCCCAGTGTAGATCATTACGATTACACCACTCTCCCACGCTACTGCACCGCTCTCTCCCACGCTACACACACACACACACACCTGCACAAGCACAAGAAAGCAAACACACACACACACACACAAACACACACATTCCTCATACTGCCTATAGCCACATGGCTTTAGGTCTGTGCTGTGATATGTAACCCTCTGTTAGGAGGTTTTCTGATCTTCCTAACTAAAGGAAGACTATTGATTTTAGGATAGAAGTTTGTATATATGTATATTTTTCAATTTTTCCTCTTTGGTTTGGCAATGCCACAGAGCTTGGAGAAAACCTACAGTAGAGCAATTTATTTCTGGGATTTCAAGCACTTTTTATCATCCTTGTGGCTCAGTTGTTGGAGCATGGTGCTTGCAAGGCCAGGGTTGTGAGTTCAATTCCCACTTGGGGACCAGTATAAAAAATGTACGCACTCACTACTGTTAGTCGTTGTGAATAAGAGTGTCTGCTAAATGACTCAAATGTCATATCTTTGCATTTCAGCTCTTTTCATAAAATATGATTATGTTTGTGCACATTTCAGTGAGTGCAGTCAGTGGAGGGAATATTCTGGTGGCAAATGCTGCTGTGATGTTTGCATAATGATGAGTTACTGAAAGACAGCCCTGTCTTCAAACTATAGGGAATTGGCTCACGTTGCTTTTATTGGCTTCTATGAAAATATGATCTATGTTTAGAGGTGCAGAGAACTCAGGGATATTTCCCTCTGGAAGGTTCTATTTAAATGACAAAAGTGAAAACAGGCACTGGCTGCCAACAGGCTTGATAATGATGTTATTGAAGAAGATAAGGTTGATGATGACAGTGATGATGAGGTGAAAGAGGAGGAGCAACCTGTTGAGAATAAGTTTGATGATGAGAGTGAAGATGAGGTGAAGGAGGAGGAGCAACCTGTTGAGAATAAGGTTGATGAAGGCAATGATGATGAGGTGAAGGAGGAGGAGCAACCTGTTGAGAATAAGGTTGATGAAGGCAATGATGATGAGGTGAAGGAGGAGGAGCAACCTGTTGAGAATAAGGTTGATGAAGGCGATGATGATGACGATTATTATATTGATGTGGATGATAATGAGGAGATTGTGAAAGAGTAGAGGGATGATATGGTAAAGTATAGTAGTGTTACAAGCCTTGAAGAGATCCTTGGAGGGTTTATGGCTCTCTATCACACAGTTACTGCTATCCTCTCTATCGCTCACTTACACACACACACACACACACACACACACACACACACACACACACACACACACACACACACACACACACACACACGCACACACACACACACACACACACACACACACACACACACACACACACACACACACACACACACACACACACACACACACACACACACACACACACACACAGTGGGTGGAATTCCTTTCGCAGTTTGGTGCTGTGTGCGCTTCATTAGTTTCCGTTAGTGGAGTGGCAGTACTGCTGTAGTCTGTAGGGTGGAGCTGTCAGGATTGCACCAGCATGTCTGCCCATCAGAGGCCAAGGCAATTATCAGTGTGTGTACAGTGTGACTGTGGGTCACATTCAAGGCCAGAGATCAACCTGGAGTACACACCTCCACAGCAAATGAGGCTTTTGTACTACGCTACCCCACTGCTTGGACTCTCACTCTGACACCATGGGATTTAAATGGGGATACTCCAACTGTCCTGTCTTGTACTGGTATGACACCATCAAACCAACAGTGTTTGGTGTGACTCTTCCAATGTGAAGAGAAATCTTCATTTGTGACATCATATCAAATATTCACCAATATTATTTGAATACCACTAATCAATTTGTAATGATGTAGTAATGCAGTTGGCAAATGTCCTGCTGTGTTGTAGGGAAGCATGAATACATTACAAAGGGCTCCTGAGTGGCTCAGCGGTCTAAGGCACTGCATCTCAGTGCTAGAGGCATCACTACAGACCCTGGTTCAATCCCGGGCTGTATCACAGCTGGCTGAGATTGGGAGTCCCATAAGGCAGCTCAGAATTTGCCCAGTGTCGTCCGAGTTAGGGGAGGGTTTGGCTGGGGTAGGCCGTCACTGTAAAATAAGAATTTGTTCTTAACTAACTTGCCTAGTTAAATAAAGGTAAAAAAAAACATTGACAATGACAGTAGAGATGTTCACCAGAGTGGTTCAGAACCATTCTCTGTGTTACAGCACAACTCAGCACGAGAGCCTGATGCATCTCCAACATTCCCCTTCTCCAGGTCCTAATCTGCCATTGGGAAACAGATTATTCAGATTACGTAGGCATCGTCCCTGACTTCTGATCATCCCAATCCCTTTTAACCAGACTGGCTCCCTCTCTCTGGCCAACTCATGGTTTACACCACGTTTTCCTCCCTTAGACCTATTAGCCACGTCATGGTTATCGCTAATTCTGCTAATTGATTTGAACTGCCCCCCCCGCAGTGTCAAACAATAGGAAACATTTGAGTCATCATCTTATAAAGTGATTATAAAGTCATTCACAATGCTTTATAAACAAGTATAATAGACTACCGAGACGGTATTAGCTGTTGATAACAGCTAACATGTCAAAGCAGTAGTTCAATGTATTTGGATATGCAATGATTGCCACAGATTTTGGGTTGACAATTAGGCTATTTTTGTTATATTTTACTGTCAAAATTGGGTTTTTTCAATAGAGATTCATTTGCCTTTGTCTGTATGTGCACTAATATTATATATAGGCCAAATGAAATTGGTGCTAATTCACCACCTGAAGAAGTGGAAGCTCAAAACACATTAGCTACACTGAGTGTACAAAAACCTTAGGAACGCCTGCTCTTTCCATGACATAGACTGACCAGGTCAAACCCATATCAGATATCTTGACTGTAAAACAGCTTTGAGCTCAGTAATGATCGTTGAGAAATAAAAAGCTGAGACCCTCTCTTTAATATGGAAAACAAATTGCTTGTTGTTGTTTTTTTCACCGCAATTGCATTTTGAAATGTCATGCAATCGCGAGGGGCACACGATGGGGGAGAGAGAGTGTGAGAGGCTCGCTGATTACAGCAACCGGCGCCAGCGAAACAGGCAGGCACAGCTGCAGGGCAGACACGTTTATGACAGGAATCGTGAGGATAATGCACTTTACTGTTGAACAAATTCCTGGTTTTAGCCACCTGACAAATAGGATGTTTTGATTGCGGTGACCAGCTAGATGCTAGAATCTGCATCTCACACCAGTGCGACCCATTTTGAACTCACACAGCCAAGTCAAAGGTTGCAAAATGGAGTCCTGCCTATAGGCCTACAGACGACACCGTTGGCCCGCCTCACAACCACTTGTGTCACTATGGGGGTTTCTAGGAAGGAAATGTAGATGTGCATGTCTATCTGTGAATGTTTGTTGACCTTGCAACTCAAAAGACAAATGAACCAAGTAGCCCACTACTCAATTTCTAGTGTTGTGGACATACTGTAGCTACTGTATGTGTAACCATGATGCTGGACTGATGTCATCGCTCAATGAGATGGGCCAGTGTGAAGAGCACTGACAGGCCATTGTTACTGAATACATTTCCACCTAACGATGGCTCCAGCAGTGAGGGATGTCACCTGACCTAGCTGTTAGCGGCTCTCCCAGTCCCAACCACCTGCTATGACAACATACACTATATATACAAAAGTATGTGGACACCCTTTCAAATCAGTGGATTTGGCTATTTCAGCCAGACCTGTTGCTGACAGATATATACAATAGAACACACAGCCATGCAATCTCCAAAGACAAACATTGGCAATAGAATGGCCTTACTGAAGAGCTCAGTGACTTTCAACGTGGCACCGTCATAGGATGCCACCTTTCCAACGAGACAGTTCGTCAAATTTCTTCCCCGGGCAACTGTAAGTGCTGTTATGTGAAGTGAAAACGTCTAGGAGCAACAACGGCTCAGCAAAGTGGTAGGCCACACAAGCTCACAGAGCTGAACCGCCGAGTGCTGAAGCGCATAGCGTGTAGAAATTGTCTGTCCTCGGTTGCAACACTCACTACCAAGATTCAAACTGTCTCTGGAAGCAACATCAGCACAAGAACTGTTCGCCGGGAGCTTCATGAAATCGGTTTCCATTGACGAACAGCCCGCATACATACCTAAGATCATCATGCACAATTCCAAGCGTTAGCTGGAGTGGTGTAAAGCCGCCATTGGACTCCAGAGCAGTGGTAACGTGTTCTCAGGAGTGATGAATCATGCTTCACCTTCTGGTGCAAGGAGAACTTTACCTGCTTGAATGCATAGTGCCAACTGTGAAGTTTGGTGGAGGATGAATAATGGTCTGGGGCTGTTCTTCATGGTTCGGCCCCTTAGTTCCAGTGCATGGAAATCTTAACGCTAAAGCATACAATGACACTCTAGACGATTCTATGCTTCCAACTTTGTGGCAACAGTTTGGGGATGGCTTGTTTGGCGAAGGCCCCCATGCACAAAGCGAGGTCCATACAGAAATGTTTTGTCGAGATTGGTGTGGAAGAACTTGACTGGCCTGTACAAAGCTCTGACCACAACCCCATTGAACACCTTTGGGACGAATTGGAACACTGACTGCGAGCCAGGCCTAATCGCCCAACATCCATGCCCGACCTCACTAACGCTCTTGTGGTTGACTGGAAGTTTTCCCCTGCAACAATGTTCCAATATGTAGTGGGAAGCCTCCCCAGAAAAGTGGAGGCTGTTATAGCAGCAATGGGGGGACCAACTGCATATTAATGCCCATGATTTTGGAATGAGGTGTTCGACGAGCAGGTGTCCACATACTTTTGGTCATGTAGTGTAGTACGTATTAGAGTGAACAGCCTGCCTGGAAAGCATATGCGGGAAAAGGTCAGAAGCTCAATACCATAACCTAAGGTCATTATCATGGTCAAACAAGCGCGCATGTCCCACTCTCCCAGACTTCCACTAGACCAGGGTAATTCAAACCCGGGCCAAGATCCATAGAGCGACTGGTGTTCTTCCTTCCTCTCTATTCAGGATCTGACTCAGACCTCGGAATCCAGGAGAGTGGACTATCTGGCCAATCAATTAAGAAATCAATCAGTCAATCAATGAACTGTCAGGAAAAAAAACTGCAGTACTGAAAAAACTTTAAGGCCTGGTTTTTAATAGCCTTGTGCTATCATCTGAATGTACAGTGTTAGAGATCGACATGCGCCTTCTGGCAGGAAACAAGCCCACGTCTAGCTGCCACAGTAAGAGATGCTGTCTGGAGATGTGGCCATGGGGGATATCTCTGGCAACATCCCAATTGAATGTATCCCTATGGAGCCCAGCTTCATTTTAGTGACTGCATTTTAATATGACCCATGTTGACTCTCATTACGATAGTACCTGGGGGCATACCAGCTTCTGCGATAGAATTGGCTGGCCACTCTTTAAGACCCATAGCAACAGGCTGCATATTTAGGCCATGAATAAATTAAGGTGATTTCCTTGGGAGTTGGAGATTGTGGCATGCAAGTGTTTTTCTTGTATATTCCATTTTTCAGTTTGCATCTAATGGGCGATAACTGAAGCAATAGGGTGTGACCGGTCTCACATCCAGATTGGAAACTGAGCACTCAGCAGCACTGCAGCCCACGGTGTATTTATATTTCTGGAGAGCGGCAACAACAGCAATGCAATTTACACACAGCGTCAGCAGATTTCTGCCTTTGAAAGGGAGGGTGAAACGTTTCAAAGTTTCGTTTCAAGACGAGTGGTTTGGGGTTGATTTCAAGATCCAAGCTGTTTTGCCCCAGTTGTAACATTCGTAACAGCACCTTTGAACTCTACAGTTATTTCATCACATAGAAACTTGTTTGATGATAAGAGATTCATAGAGACCCGGGAGTATACTTTGCACTGTGATCAAAATCTCTTCTTTTGACCCACACTGGGAGGTAAATCTTCACCTATATGTTGCATGAGCAAATTAAGCCGTATCCTAAAGTTGTCCGGTTCCACGTAGATGCAGCAGTGTGCAGGCCAGGGAGCACAAGAGTTTGTTTAAAGGTAGACTCAACGAAATGGCGTTGCCACGAGCAGCTCTACGGAGATTGTGATGAGCGAGGTGCAAGACTTCGCTCTCACACGGTCACACACAGTATCTGCGCATGTGCAAGCGTTCGCTTCGCCGGTTCGCTTCACAGCGTAGTGGCCACGGACCCAAAACAACGGAGAAGTTGAGCCTCACGCTTCAACGCTCTTACTTGTTGCGGAAATAGACCCACTATGTTATGTACTTTCTGCATATACGTCATATCGCTGAGTCTACCTTTAATCTAGAGTTTACACTAAAACCTGATCATTACTGATATAACGATGCAGGCCGGGATTACAGATTACACTTTATCCCCAAAACTGTATTTATAGTGATTTAAGAGGATTTGCACATTTACACCATATTCTGCAATATTCCAACGGCTCACAACATATGATATTTAGATGGTTGCTAGGTCATAAATGTATTTAATGTGTGTTTACTGGTATTTATTACTTTCTATATAGTAGTGTATATAGTGTATTTGTATGGTGAGAGTAAGCAGATGAATGGTAATACTAGAGGATAAATTGTGGGATATTATAGAATTCTGATGAAAGTCTATCCCTTCACTGCTGTTTAAGCTCTATCGCTTTAAAGGGATGAGTGTATGATTGAATAGACCAACCTACACTTTCCTATTAATCTTCTCAAGTGCCCCTTCAAAGACGAGGAGGGAAGACAGGCGACGAGGGGGACACATTGTGCTGGGACATAGGGTCGTGTCCTCCCAGTGCCTTGACTGACAACTACTTCAGCCATACTGGGTCAAAGCAGAAACATGGTGAACTCTTCTCATTCAGTCAGTGGATACGTTGGGGGAAACATGCTATTTACACTCTGGGAGTGGCATTCAATACCGACTGTCATCTCCTGTGGGAAGCAATAAGGCAGCTTCAGTGGGTTGAGAGGAGAATGGGCTCTCTGAGAGCGAGCAGTGACATTTACTTTAGATGAGAAGAGTTTCTAGTCCACACAGCTCTGATCTGCTGATGGTAATAAAGGCATACTGTGGAGAAGTGGAGAAATATCCATCCATCCACTCATCCATCCATCCATCCACTCATCCACTCATCCATCCATCCATCCATCCATCCATCCATCCATCCATCCATCCATCCATCCATCCATCCATCCATCCACTCATCCATCCACTCATCCATCCATCCATCCATCCACTCATCCATCCATCCATCCATCCATCCATCATCCATCCATCCATCCATCCATCCATCAACTCATCCATCCATCCATCCACTCATCCATCCATCCATCCATCCATCCACTCATCCATCCATCCATCCATCCATCACTCAATCCACCCATCCATCCATCCATCAACTCATCCATCCATCCATCCACTCATCCATCCATCCATCCATCCATTCATCACTCAATCCACCCATCCCTCAGCTCTGCTCAGTTGTATTACCTCAGGATGAGCACGACTTGTATGTTCATTGTATTGGAATGTGGTGGGAAATGTAGTTTTAGTTCTGTGGTGGGTTCATTTACCGCATTGGCTGTATCATACCTCATCATAGGCCCAGCGATGTACCATATTTGATTACGTTTTTATACGTTTCTGTTGGTTTCGGTTTTACTTGCCTTATTTGTATCATGTTACCAATGACGTGATGGAAATGTAATTGAAAATCTATTCTTTGCTAGGCTGTAGCATGCAATGAATATACAAAGTAATGAAGGTCTACTATATTGCACAAGATACTATTTGCTTTCATTATCGCAATGATCCCAGGGTGAATTAATATACTTCTCCGTGTAATCATGTGTAAATACAGATTGATTTAATCTATGGTAGGGGAATCATACACCACAAGCCTCCTGGGTCAGACATTGCATGAGAATGAAGGACTATCTCAGCTGCCGCCTGGAATATGATGATAATATGGTTACCAGTGAGAACCACATGCATGCATTACACATGTATTACACAATAATTGCACAGTATCTAGTACTGAAGTGTTGCTTTGCATATTGGTTTTAAGTGTTGAGGTAGGATGCTGAAAGGTCCGTCAAGTGGTTAACTGACAACAATTGTCAGTTCTCAAGTGGTACTGTAGCTCTAACCGGACCATAGCTAGCAGATCCCTTATGCTTAAAAAACACTCTGCAATATACAGTATAACCCAGTTGGGCCTCTGTTTAGCCACTCTTTAACCTTGTCTTGGTGATACTGGGACATGAATCCCTGGCCATCTATCTCTTTTAAGATGGTGTTTGTACAGGAAGAGCTGTTGGTGTCTGAGATTTGAGGCTTGTAGGGTCCTTCCCCACAGTACTACCATCTTTAATGTCAATTTCACACATGCATGGGCTAATCACTTGTGACAATCCCTTGGATTAGAGCGAAGACAGCAGATGGCCCCAGGCAGAGCAGAGCAGAGCCATGGCGGGGCAGGGCAGGGCAGGGCAGGGCAGGAGGGATCTGCTAGCTAGATCCCTCCTCTGGCTTCTCCACTCGTTCACTCTAATTCTCTGGTATCCATTCATTTATAAATCTACAGTGTCTATTCTGCATGGCTGATTTGTTGTTCTTTCTTGAGATTTTTCTCCTCCGTAATCCCTCCATCCATCTATCCATCCATCCGTCCATCCATTCAACTGTCAATGTGTTCGGGAGCTGGCAGCCTTTCCACCACCTCCTCCTCCTCCTCCTCCTCCTCTCCTTTTCCTCTATTAATCCATCCATTCTCTCTGTTTCCACACTCCTTCTTTCCTGGCTAACGTGGGTGTTGGGCATGTGGCCAGGACTCACGCATGGCACTTCACACCAGGTCTCTGGCATTTGCTCACACACATGCTCTACCATACGTGCATGTACGCGTGCATGCACACACGTGCACTAGCAACTCTACATTCACACTTATAGAGAGATGCGTTCACTGGCTTTTGTGCCTCGAACCCCTTTGCTAATAGCTCATGCATGGGGTTCAGGAATGCAGGAAGAGTATTCCTGTAGATCACACCTCCACGTATAGCTCACTACAAACACGTGATGGATTCAGGGTGAGGGATCTGCTATTTTCTGTTCTCTCCCTTTATTTTCTCCCTCTGTTTTTCACGGATATTTCCAGAACATTGTTACAGTAACTTGGTGTAACTAGATTTTTATGGATTTCTTCAAAAGTTCTACACTTAAAGTTGCATGAATGATCAGAGAGTGTTATGAAAAGAGGCTTAGGGCTCAACCAACATTTAAAACAATTATTCCAGTGTTGAAGGGGAACTATCTGTGGGATTAATATGAACTGAAATGATGTATCAGATAATCATTTTCAATTATCTTGGTGTATTTCTTTGCTCTTATTTTTCATATTAGAGAAATATAACATAACATTGTGATTACACAGCCTAAGCAGCAAAATAATTGTTTGCTTCTCTCTCCTATCAAAACATTCACTGTGCTATCAGACCATCTGCAAATTAAACTTTGTCATCTTTTGGCGGTTTGGAGAATCGGAACCTGTTAGACTCAGGAATCACATACAGTTGAAGTTTACATACACTTAGGTTGGAGACGTTAAAACTATTTTTCTTTTTACATTTTCAACCACTTCACAAATGTCTTGTTAACAAACTATAGTTTTGGCAAGTCGGTTAGGACATCTACTTTATGCAGGACACAAATCATTTTTTCAACAATTGTTTACAGACAGATTATTTCACTTATAATTCACTGTATCACAATTCCAGTGGGTCAGACGTTTACATACACTAAGTTGACTGAGCCTTTAAACAGCTTGGAAAATTACAGAAAATTATGTCATGGCTTTAGAAACTTCTGATAGGCTAATTGACATAATTTGAGTAAATTAGAGGTGTACCCGTGGATGTATTTCACCTTCAAACTCAGTGCCTTCAAACTCAGTTTCACCTTCAAACTCTACCTTCAAACTCAGTTTCACCTTCAAACTCTACCTTCAAACTCAGTGCCTCTTTGCGTGACATCATGGGAAAATCAATATCCAAATGCCTGAAGGTACCAAGTTTGTCTGTACAAACAATAGTACGCAAGTATAAACACCATAGGACCATGCAGTTGTCATACCTCTCAGGAAGGAGATGTGTTCTGTCTCCTAGAGATGAACGTACTTTGATGCGAAAAAGTGCAAATCAATCCCAGAACAACAGCAAAGGACCTTGTGAAGATGCTAGAGGAAACAGGTACCAAAGTATCTATCCACAGTAAAACAAGTCCTATATGGACATAACCTGAAAGGCAACTCAGCAAGGTAGAAGCCACTGCTCCAAAACTGCCATAAAAAAAGCCAGACAACAGTTTGCAACTACACATGGGGACAAAGATTGTAATTTTTGCAGAAATGTCCTCTGGTCTGAAGAAACAAAAAATAACTGTTTGGCCGTAATGTCCATCGTTATGTTTGGAGGAAAAAGGGGGAGGCTTGCAAGCCGAAGAACACCATCCCAACCGTGAAGCACGGGGGTGGCAGCATCATGTTGTGGGGGTGCTTTGCTGCAGGAGGGACTGGTGCACTTCACAAAATAGATAGCATCATGAGAAGGAAAAGTATGTGGATATATTGAAGCAACATCTCCAGACATCAGTCAGGAAGTTAAAGCTTGGTCGCAAATGGATCTTCCAAATGGACAATGACCCCAAGCATACTACCAAAGTTGTGGCAAAATGGCTTAAGGACAACAAAGTCAAGGTATTGGAGTGGCCATCACAAAGCCCTGACCTCAATCCTATAGAAAATGTGTGGGCAGAACTGAAAAAGCGTGTGTGAGGAAGGAGGCCTACAAACCTGACACAGTTACACCAATTCTGTCAGGAAGAATGGGCCAAAATTCACCCAACGTATTGTCGGAAGCTTGTGGAAGGCTACCTGAAGTGTTTGACCTGCGTTAAACAATTTAAAGGCAATGCTACCAAATACTAATTGAGTGTATGTAAACTTCTGACCCAATGGGAATGTGATGAAAGAATAAAAGCTGAAATAAATGATTCTCTCTATTATTATTCAGACATTTCACATTCTTAAAATAAGGTGGTGATCCTAACTGACCTAAGACATGGAATTCTTACTAGGATTAAATGTCTGAAATTGTGGAAAAACTGAGTTTAATATATTTGGCTAAGGTGTATGTAAACTTCCAACTTCAACTGTATTTTACACACATTATGCACACAAACCAGTGAAACCACAACAATTTGCTATTGGCACAATGAAAAACCTTTATTAGAAGGTATCCTTTGTGTTGTCGCTACACAGGCCTCTATGAGAGGTCATGAAGCAAACCTGCAGCCAGGCATCACAGGGCACAGTAATTCATCATGGCACATTTGACCTCTCTAGAATCTTTAAGGAAATCCTCTTGAATGTGCCACAGGGTTTTCTCACTATACCCTCTTCTGTCATATAAGCAGTTTGCCTCACTTGTCTATGGTAAATGATAACTTGTTATTTTGGATATCTGATTTGATTGTTTTGTCCGTTCTACAATGATACAAGTGGCTATTATTGTCAATAATAACTTGGACAATGAGATAATGAGGGACGACATGAGTTGGTGCTGACCTCTGTGATGACATTTGTCACGGAGACATGGACCAAACACGACTGATTACAAGGTTGAGGCCTTTTTTTTTATCCACTAATGTCCTGGCTATTAAACCATCTGTACCTGTCATATGTCTCCAGTGAGCATCACCATTGCAATTCCATTCCATTCATCACCTCTGAACTCTCAGCTGGTTGGTTATTAGAGATATCAAACAATACTGGACCTTTAGTCATTTATTTGAACTACAAATCTTGCGTCTTTCACCATGCCTCCATCTGTGCCTTCATCTGGGCTCGGAAATAAGACATCCCGAGCCCTCTGTACCCGAAACCTCCCTCCATTTCTATATGTCATAATGTCTATATGTCACATTTCTATATGTCATTATCCTAATCAAGTGCTGGCTCTACGAATCCACACTCAGTCCTCCCACTCCATTCCCATCTCTCCCTGTATTCATCTCTCTGGTTGGTGGATCTGTGGCGGGCGGCAAGGCTGAGCGGCTGGGCTTTAATGAAGATTGTGTTTTTCCAGAGAGGTTCCGGTGGGATTACACAGCTGTCACAGCTGTCAGTCATTCCTCCACCCCTTCTGGAGCTGCTGGAAAGCTGTAGCCATGGCAACAGTGATATGGCGACTGCTTTATGTGATGACGTAAACCCCTCGCACCTGTACCTGTTAAATTCTGGCTCCCTGTTGTAGAGTGGTAGTGCAGACCCACAGTTTAGACTGCTTCATGGCAAGACAGAGAGTCGAGAGCTTGACTATATAAGTTCCATCTGTAAAAAGATGATTCTGAGATAATTGGCTTTAACGTTCCTGAAGCCTCATTGACTTGAATGGTGTCAGCAATTTTTACATTGTATTCATTTCTACTTAACAACATGAATTAGAGTACTTATAATACTATATAGGTAGAGAACATTGAACAGAACAAGGCTATATCAATAAATACATTTTGATTTATTAAATGCTGATAGTCCCAAGCTCTTGTAGTTTAACTTTTTTCAAATCTGTTATTTAGCAGAAAGTAATAGCTTTACCGCAGTAGAAAACAAAGTATCATGAGCAATATTATTTAAAATAAGCGGTAGTGACAATAACAGTGCAAAACAATCAACACAGCATCAAACAAAAAATACTTAAAAGAGAAGGGCTGTTTCTTCTCTTCCTCAGTTTAACAGAACACAGACAGGTTTGAGCGTGTGCGTGTGTGCCTGCGTGAGTGCATGAGTGTGTGCATGCATTTGTGTGTGTGTGTGTGTGTGTGTGTGTACACGTGCGACCACATTGCATTATATATGTGTGCAAAATCTAGGTCAGTCCTGCTGCTGTTGTACCCCACTGGTGAACCCTCGGGTGAGACTATTGCAAATCTGAAGGGGCTGGGGCGGGGGGAGGGGGGGGGGGGTATGTGTGTGGTTGTTGCATGTGGACACATCCTTTCATCTGTCCCCCACCGCCGCCGCCATTAAAAATAGATGTTTTCCACTGATAACACATCTAAATCAGTGTAAGAAGGCACTGGATCAGCACTATACCGCTATTGCACTCCATTAAAGAAAGTCTGGTTTGGATAGAATCTTACCCTGGCCAATGGCAATTTTCAGAGGATTAATATCATTGAAGCCCTCTCTTCCATGGTCAGAGCTTCTCTGGTTGACTGCCCGAACCCTAGTGTGAAGCACTTTGGCCGAAGGACCCCACTGCATCTGGTATTTACATGATCACAGACTGGAGAGGAGATACCATGTGGGGGAGAGAGAAGAGTGGGGTGGAGAGACAGGGAGGGAGTGGAGAGAGATGGAGGGAAGGAAACAAGAGAGAGGTGGAGGAAAAAGGAGAGATACAGTATGCAGAGAAACACTGTAAAAAAATTGATCAACCTAAAAAAAAAGACTTCCTGGTTACAAGTAAATAAGTTAGGTTTTCTCAATTGAAAATACTACATTTGTTGAAACCGAATACTTTATGTGATTCAATGCCAACTGTTTTATTTTATTATTACCAAAGTATATCTGAAGTTGCAACCTATTTCTTTCAACACTTACTTTTCCCCTTTGTTTAAACCTAATAAATAACTAAATTAAATATAACCCATTTTTTCATCTTGTTCCAAGTTCACTTTTTAGTTTAGAATAAGCTATCCAAATGCCCTCAATTGGGATACAAGCAATTAAATAAATTCCCTATCAAACAAGAAATTAAGTTTGTTCCATAAATATAAATAATATTTCCATATTCTCTACACAAGACTGTCACATTTAGCTACAACAAGATCACAACCAAACATTTCCTACCTTATCTTTAGTATCACATGCACTTTGTTTTTCCTTTGAAAGGTTTCATTGTTGCATTTCCTTTAAAAACAGCTCATATGTTTGTACATCATTTTATACACGTAAAAACATCACAAAAGCATAAAAACAGCATTTGAATATTACATTTAAATGAGTTCAAAAGAACATGTTGTTAAAAACAATAGGAACAACCATGAATAAAAGTACTTTATCTTGTAAACCCCACACCCCCCACACACATCAAATCCTGTAAAAACCATGTCAAATGTGTACAAATGATTAAACAAAGGTAAAACATGTTAAAAAGTCACATTGTTAAAAGGCTGTCTTTGGTCCTTTGTACAGGAACGGGGTGAGTCCTTATCAAATTCGCCTCCTCCTGCTCCTCTGAGTCAATTACCGTCCTGTCCTTTGGGGCCCAGAAGAGATCCCTCCCCTAGGCGCCGCAGCGCTGTCAGGCCATGGCCTTGAGTGTTGTGGGGACCCTTCGCACTTACGCAATTATCATTACAGATGCTGACAAGGTAGATTAAATGTTTGAGTGAGGAATACAATATACTAGATGAACTGGAATTACATGTACTCTCACGTTGGGCAAAAAGAACAATCTGAAAGTCACACCCCTAATATGCCACGCCTCAAACTCTTCTGATAGGCTGCCGCCACTACATTATCCCACCGCTGTTAGAACCTTTATTCAATTTTAAAAAATCACGTTCATCTGTCGAATTAGTTATCTGATTTCAGACAAATTTAATAGAATAGGTTGAACGAACTAAAGCGTCATTTTCAAATCATTCCAATCAGTCAAAGCACTTCAGATGAACAGCAGCGTCGTCCCATTTTTTACAGTGTAGAAAGATGGACCAAGCTGTTGCTAGAGGAAACCAGGAGAGAGATAGGATTTTTTTGTATTATTTATTTTAGTCTTTTTTTCTTTAAAAAACTGTGATTTAAAAGAAAAAAAGGCATTTTCTTAAAATGGCATATTGTTGGTTAAGGGCTTGTAAGTGAGCATTTCACTGTAAGGTCTACACCTGTTGTATTCGGTGCATGTGACAAATACAATTGGATTTGATTTGATTTGAAAGAGAGAGGAGGAGAAAGAGAATCAGTAGTGGAGAGGGAAGAGAGAGAGGCTATCCCCAGTGGCATCAATTCCCTTCAACTGCGCCACTATCTCTATGAAATGAATTGGTTATCATCAAAGGCTTAAGTCTATTGCATGGGAACAGCCTGTATTAACCTTTAAGGGTGCATGACATTATAATACTCAGTTGTCTGAGTGGATTTCACATGCCCCTCACGTACGATCTATCTCGTCTGGGGTACCTTTGTTTTTAGAGTGAGAAAGAGAAAGAGAGCGAAAGCAGCAGACAGCGGGAGAGAGAAGGATAGAAGGAGAGAGAAAGAGAGAGTCAGGGAGAAAGATGGAGAGAGTGCAGAGAGAAAGTGAAACGCGAGTGACAGACATTCAGATAGAGAGAGAGAGGAGAGAGAAGATAGTAAGAGAACGAGGGAGAAAGAAGAGCGGAGAAGTAGCTACAGATGACCCTTGTGAAAACGGATGCAGAATCTCAGGATGGAATAATGTGGCGAGGGGAATAATATGACTTCCTAAGTCCAGGCTGCTGCCAAACCCTAAGATTGATTAAGTCAGAGAATCCCTCTTTATTACCTCAGTGGCTGGGTATTGCTACACGACTTTGGCTTCAAAAGTGATGTGCGCTGTTCAATTTCAGATGGCATTTATTTCCATCCATCAAAATAAATGTATTCTCAAATGTAGCTTATATCCCGATGTGTTTCGGCCTTGTTGTGAAAACCAGGTGACTTACTTTACCAGTCCATCTTATGTTCCTACTTCCTAAGAGAGGATTGTATTTGAAAGTGTATATAATACAAGTCTCTAAACTTAAACTACTTTTCCACATTATAGCAAAATACACTTGTAGCAACTTCAACATCCAGCTCCCTATCTCTCTTGTCGTTTCTTGAAAATTGCATTATTCTATGTTCCTCAAATCCTATATCAAAGGCTTGCCACGGGAGAATCATTCTTCTCTCATCCTTCCATTTCCCCAAACTTCTCCCATCTTTCTTTGAGACGTGGGGGGTATGGCAGAGTAGTGTTTGATTCACAGGAAATGCAGTATTAAAGAACACAGACCTTGGCTGGTATTGCGATTCTTTGATCTGTCCACCTACTGGGGTCTCTTTGAACACTTCTCTTTGGATTGAAGTCATCTGACCCTGGAAAGGCGAAGCTAAGGATCACAGCTACAAAGTAAGAGACCGTCTTTACCAGATGACTCCCTTTTTTTACAGAGCTCGACTTCGGCCCATCAGAAAATGCCTTTCACTTTAGTTTTATCCCCTCGGTCGCTCAAATTTCAATCTGATCTATTGGATTGTCTTGTAGTGGTTACATTTCTGAGCCCCAAAACGATCTTATATCCTTCATTTGTATACTCGTATAGTAATATAGTCAAATGCAGGAATACCATCCAAATAAATAAACCACGAAGTAGGGCAGGGATCATCAAATACTGTAGATAAAAAAAATATTGAGTGGATGGTCAGGGGCCCGGAACATAATTCCAAATAATTTGTAGACTGCAAGCCCAGACAGATATAATATTTGACTAAAACATAATAATTTGTAGACTGCAAGCCCAGACAGATATAATATTTGACTAAAACATAATCATTTGTAGACTGCAAGCCCAGACAGATATAATATTTGACTAAAACATAATAATTTGTAGACTGCAAGCCCAGACAGATATAATATTTGACTAAAACATAATAATTTGTAGACTGCAAGCCCAGACAGATATAATATTTGACTAAAACATAATAATTTGTAGACTGCAAGCCCAGACAGATATAATATTTGACTAAAACATAATAATTTGTAGACTGCAAGCCCAGACAGATATAATATTTGACTAAAACATAATAATTTCAAACCTTGCTTTCAGTTGTATACGATCACATGTCTCATTATTATGCATGAAATATTTTGGGAACAGATTTAGAAAATGTATATCACTTGAAGCTGTTTTGAAGGTGTTTTTACAGTATTTTATGTCCAACAATAAAACCAAAAAATAACGTTTAGTAAAAAATTTTTGCTCAGAAAACGTAATAAAATACGACATGTTTTGGGAGGAAATAAATCCCATGTGGCCTTCAACATCTGGCTTGCAACAACATTACCCTACAATATTCCCAAATCACACTCAGAGTTGTCACACTGAATGTCTTCAGTGTCACTCAGAAACACACACACACACAAACACACACACACACACAATCCCCCCAAACAGACACACACTTACTGGAAACAGAAATGCTTCCGTTGTCATATTTACTCTCCCCCTCTTCTACACCCATGCCCCTTAACACTAACAGATGGAACCATGAGGCAGCATGTAGAGGGGGATCTGTGTCAGTCTGTCTGGGTACAGTACCCCCATGTCCATGCTGTTGCTGCTCCCCACTCTGTGTGCCAGCAGCCTGCCTACCTGGCAGCTCTCCACCCCCTCTGCCCCTCCTGTCCCATTCTCTGTTGATTACCACTGTAATCCATATTTAATGGCTTTGCCACTCTCTCTCCACCCATCCTGATGCCCTGCCACCACAACATGATTAAACCTTCAACTGTGGAAAGTTCCAGATGTTGTGACAGGAAAAGGTGCCTATGTTTGACGAGATGAGTCCCGGCGTTTCTGGCTGCGTTTGCATTGCCCTTGGGGTTCGTGTTCTATCCCAGATACAGGAAAGCTATTAGTTGATGTGTGTTTAGTATGATTGTGTTGTCTTAACTCGTATGGAATCTAAATACGCAGTTTGTGGGTTGTCACTGAGCTGAGAAACACTGTGAGTGGATGGAGGAAGAGGGATTTGTATCTAAGTAGGATGATGATGGCGTATCAAGCTGCAGATTCAAAGCAGACTCCGTTGATCAATGAATAAAATAAGCAACTATGGAGGGCACACATAAATAAACCCATCGTCTGGGCACATGTCTAAATGGGTGTGTTTCAGTGTGTGTGTGTGTGTGTGTGTGTGTGTGTGTGTGTGTGTGTGTGTGTGTGTGTGTGTGTGTGTGTGTGTGTGTGTGTGTGTGTGTGTGTGTGTGTGTGTGTGTGCGTGCGTGCGTGTGTGTGTGTGCGCATGCGTGTGTATGAGACTACTACAGTGTTAGTATGTTTTGTGGTATTAATGATTAGTGTGTTTACAGTAAATGAGTGTGTGTGTGTCAGGGGAAAGGAAGTTGTGGGTATATGTGTGTATGTTCGGAGTGCATGCGTGTTCTAAGACAGAAGCCCCCCCCCTCTCTCTCTCTCCCCTCTCCTCTCATGTTTACCTCGCTCATCACAGCGGTGGAATCAAAGAGCAGAAACAGAGAGGTTTGCTCTCCTCGCCTGCAGATTGAGGGTGGCAGCCTTTATTGCACCCGACCCCTGGTGTGATCACAGCGAAGAGTGTGTGCCACCAGCGAGGTGTGTGCGTGTGCCTCACTTCAGGCCTCCCGCTCCACAACGAAACACCAGCAAAAGCTGCAGTCTCTACCTGCAATCCTGCAAAGACATCACCAAAGAGGGAGCCGAGAATGGAGCATCTTGTTACACTGTGACTCGTTGAAGGTGGTGTGTTCTAATGTGTGGAGCTGGAACAGATGTGAGGAACTGTGGGTGGTTTATTTGTGGCTAATGAGTTTCTCTCTCATGTAGCTTTCCGTTGCTTCATAGAGGATTCAGTGCTCGGATAACATTCAGGAATGCATGGAATATGGAAGATGCTCATGGTCTATAAATACAACCCAACATATGTTTCTTTGAGATCTAGCCTGGATCTCAATCAAAAGCAAAATATTCGTTGTAAAGACGTTCTCAAATCGTTTTCAAAGCAACATGAATTCAGATGTATTTCTCATTGTGTACGTTTGTGGTCCAGGTGCTGGACACTACAGGTTCAGCCATGTGGTTTTACTGGCAAGCCGGCACAGCCCTCATACAGTTTCATAATTCCTCTGGTTCACTAAACATTCTTCTAGTAGATTGGCTCATGTGTTGGTGTATGTTGATTTATGCCCCCCCCCCCCCCATTTGGTACGTTTTCCTGGGACTAATTAATTCTTTGGGGGATCTCTTTTAGGACCTCCTTCTCTCTCAAGCTATAGGATTGTGCAAGACGTAATCTTTCAGAGGGCCTGTGATTTGTACAGTTCAGCATCAATTATTGATATTGATTACTTACATTGGCTCTTTGAAAATGCAGGCTAGAGAGCTGCACAGCTGGCAGGGGCAAATAGAGTGTATGAACTCTACATCCACCAATGCAGTGTACGTAAAATATGTGTGGCTTTTGTCAAGCTTGTGTCTTTCGAAACTGACACATTGAATGCTTATTGATAACAATATCATTCAATCTGTTCACGCTGCTGCCATCTAGAAAGCGAAGACAGTACATGTGCATCTAAGCTGGTGCCGAGAGACTGAAAAACAGCTTCTATCTCCGGGCCGTCAGACTTTTAAATAGTTATCATTAGCCGGCCTTTGACCAGTACCCTGCTCTGAACTTTAGTCACTGTTACTAACCAGCTACCACTCAATACTCAACCCTGTGCCTCAGAGGCAGCTACCTTATGTACATAGTCATTGAACACTGGTCACTTTAATAATATTTAAATACTGTTTGAAACACTTTGTATGTACACTGAGTGTACAAAACATTAAGAACACCTGCTCTTTCCATGACATAGACTGACCAGGTGGATCCAGCTGAAAGCCATTATCCCTTCATGATGTCATTTGTTAAATCCACTTCAATCAGTGTAGATGAAGGGGAGGAGACAGGTTAAAGAAGGATGTTTAAGCCTTGAGACAATCGAGACATGGATTGAGCATGAGTTCAGATTATTTTGTGCCCAGTAGAAATGAATGGTAAATAATGTATTGTGTCATTTTGGAGTCACTTTTATTTTAAATAAGAATAAAATGTTTCTAAATACATCAATGTGGATGTTACCATGATTACGGATAATGCTGAATGAATTAGAAACATTTTATTCTTATTTACAATAAAAGTCACTCCAAAATGACACAATACATTATTTACCATTAATTTCTATTGGGCATTAAATAATCTGAAACACAATCAAAACAAACAGCAAATGCATCCAACAAGTTTGTAGAGTCACAAGCTTGATGTAATCATTGTGTGCTTGGAATATGGGACCAAATACTTCACTTTTGTACTACTTTAATACACATACAGTATAAGTGAATTTGTCCCAATACTTTTGGTCCCCTAAAATGAAGGGACTACAGTATCTACAAAAAGTGCTGTAATTTCTAAATGGGTTGAACCGATATGGATGAAAATACCCTGAAATTATTGCTGACAATCTGCACTTTAACCTCATAATTATTGTATCATTTAAAATCCAAAGTGCTGGAGTACAGAGCCAAAACAACAAAACAACTGTCACTGTCCCAATGCTTTTGGAGCTCAGTGTATATTTCTATTCCGGACTCTGACAGGTCTCATTCTAATATCTCTATATTTCTTAATTCCTCTCTTTTTAGATTTTGTAGTAGCGTGTATTGTTTTGCGTTGCGTTGCGTTGTTAGGTATTACTGCACTGTTGGAGCTAGGAACATAGGCATTTCGCTGCACCTGCGATAACATCTGCAAAATATGTGTACGCAATCAATAACATTTTATTTTATTTGATATGGGACATACAGTATAGCTATACTGATAAATAACCATATGGACAAAATCAGCAATTGGTGTGCAATGTTTGGAAACCAACGCCTTCGAGAGCATCTCATTTGAGACCTTCACACCAAAGAGAAGCGAGAAATGACGAGATCCGTGTCTGTTCCGTGACCACCATGAATATCCTAGCAACCGTGTCCCAGAGGTACCATAATCTCCCCATCTGGCCAATTAACAGAAGGAGGAGCTGTCAGGGGAACATGGAGGGGAGAAATGAGGGGGTTGGAGCATTAGCACTGTGGGTTGGAAATGCTTGAGATTGGGATCACAGTTCTCTCCCCTCCACTTGACACGGGGGCTATTTCTGTGGCTCCAGGTTAACACTTTTTTTCCCCCCTGCCTCGTGATTTCATTAGGCGCAACGCCACTCGTCACTCCGGTGTAGCGCGGATACCAACTGGGCTCGTGTTCCTGTAATAGCGGCATGAGGATGGAAAAGGCTATGAAATTGCATTTAGTGAGCTTACCTCTGGTTCCAAATTAAACCAAGAGATGAAGCAGAGACTTTACGTGTTGAATACATTGGTTTCGTGAGAACAGAGGACAGTTCTTTCTGAGGAAGTTGATGTTTCTTGTAGAGAATGATGTTCTCTTTCGTCTTCCACCCATGGCAGGATCATTAGGCAATATGCTGCTGGATCAAGTTCACTCTCTTGAAAAATACCTTTATCTCTTTTCAACAATTTGACAGTTTTCCAGCAGTTCTTTGGAGAGTATGATATAATGTCAATGCAGTACACCCAATACTTCTTTTCACTCTATTTTATCATCAAAGATGCCATAGCCTGAACAGCATTCATGTTCACTGACATAGCTTGCAGCAGAGTCCCTGATTCATAATTCAAAGCGTTTGTTCTTAGTTACAGAGTTGACATTGAGATGATTACCGCATCCTACTCTCGCTGTATTTGTCCTTTCCTCCGCATCTATGCAGGAAATATCACTTCATGCAAAAAATATTATCTAAAGCAACACGTACACACACAGTATGCTCATGCAACACATGTGAAGAAGATATTCTGGTTTTATCGTAACTTTTCGGAGTATTCATTCAAATCAAATGATGCCGTTTTTAAATAAATATAATACTGTTGTAGAGTTCTCAGTCTTTGGTTTAAGCCTTTTGAAGTGGTTGAGCTCTTTCACAAGCACACAAGTTCCTTCTCGTGATCCAGGGTGTGATATTTGAAGCCGAATGAATGCTTGTGAGAATTTATGAGCCTCTCTGATGTTGACATGCTCTCTTTCGCTACGTGTCAATGAAACAGCTCAAATTAGAGGGAGCGAGAACCTCGGGTCCTCCGGGAACGGGAGCTGTCAATCATTCATATTATTCTTAGCATTAGAGCAATGTCTGGATGGGTGAGAATGGCTAACAAGCTCTATCTACTGTAATGAATCAGTGGTACAGATGCTTAGTGAAAGCTCCTAACCATTTTAATTACCATGTTTTCCGGGATCTGAGGATATTGACGAAGAAGTAGGAGAACGATAAACCTATCATCACTGCTTTGCCCTTTCACGATATGGTTCTCTTGTAAACATAATATACAATTATTTGCCAACATCCTACCAAGACCTCACAGTGGACTTGCAGTCAGTGTCGCTGTCAATTTGAGAGCTGAGATCTCAGTAAACGTCTCAACACTTTGCTGAGAGACTGCAGCAAAACCTCCCTCCACCTCAACATCATGCACTTTGAAACCGTTCACCCAACCTCACCGTCATGCACTCTGAAACAGTTTCCCTAACCTCACCATCATGCTCTCTGAAACCGTTCCCCTAACCTCACCGTCATGCACTCTGAAACCGTTCCCCTAACCTCACCGTCATGCACTCTGAAACCGTTCCCCTAACCTCACCATCATGCTCTCTGAAACCGGTTCCCTAACCTCACCGTCATGCACTCTGAAACCATTCCTTCAACCTCACCATCATGCTCTCTGAAACCGTTCCCCCAACCCCACCGTCATGCGCTCTGAAACCGCTCCCCCAAAAATCATTAGAACTGGATCACCCAAAGGACGACCACTGTAGCTAACTCTACCCGACCCTTGCTATTGGTTTTAGAATCAAGAAATGAAAAGGTAGAATTAGTTTGCCCAGAGAAATAACAGGTATGAGGGTAAACCACTCTCTTTGGCACACACTTCCTGCCCTCATAGGCCTTTGCATCTGTCATCTAGCATGTTGTCTCTGTATTGTGAGCGATAAGATCTAGGTCATCTAGCGTGTTGTCTCTGTGTTGTGAGTGATAAGATCTAGGTCATCTAGCATGTTGTCTCTGTATTGTGAGCGATAAGATCGAGGTCATCTAGCATGTTGTCTCTGTATTGTGAGTGATAAGATCTAGGCCATCTGGCATGTTGTCTCTGTATTGTGAGCGATAAGATCTAGGCCGTCTGTCCTTAGATGGTTCAATTGAATGATGGTGAATTATAGTGTGCCACGTTTCTATTCTTCATCTTGGGGCTTGCATTCCATGTAAATACAGTATGTACAGTACGACATAATCTGACATTCAGATTTGGTATTCACACAAACACATTCTAATTGTTTGAGGGCTTTTAAGAGTACTATTGCATGTACGTGCAATCAATAGTCATTCATTTTTGATTCGGAGACATGATCCGAAATCATTTTCACCCCGAAGGTGTGTTTTTATTGCTGTTTACATCGTACAACTCACAACTGATATGAAATGAAAGCAAACATGAAAAGAGTTGACAGAAGGCTGTCTGTCTGTTTTGGCCCACTGTGTGTGTGTGTGAATGTGTATGTGTGTGTTTGTGTGTGTTTGTGTGTGTGTACTGTGCAAGGCTTGGCTGGGGTATCCACTCTCTACCAACACCTCCCACACTCCTACTCAGTCCAAAAGAGTAGCGCTGCTGGATCACAATCCAAGAGGGATACCCATAGGCCCAGGAAAGAGAGTCCACACCTTGTGTTCCAAGTTTAGCCACTAGTGTCCTAGAAGTGTTATTTTCCCATGTTGCACTAATTATCATCCCAACACAACAGTTTCTCGCCCTTTCTGTTGTATAGTATAGCCGGTAATTGATAAGAAACATGTTCTGTCTACTAGCATCAATCTTAGATCCGTCTCAATCGTAACAGGTCACGTGATGATTTTTGTGGACCCACGCGACATTGTCGTGAATTGAGGACCGCTCAGCCTATTCCTGTCCTTGTCTTTTCTTGAGTCCTGATCGAAACAAAGGTCTTGTTTACACTAACATGTCAACGTCTCTGTCGGATCAGGATCGATGTTTCGCAACTCTAAGCTTTGTCTAATCTATGATTAGCCTTTGACTGCGAAAATGACCAGTGAAGAGCAGTATTGAGTCTGAAGTATAGTACTGTAGACGTTGCCACCGCCTTGACAGATGTTTTGTCACCTTTGAAGAGCGGTGTTGAGTCTGAAGTATAGTACTGTAGACGTTCCCACCGCCTTCACAGATGTTTTGTCACCTTTGAAGAGCGGTGTTGAGTCTGAAGTATAGTACTGTAGATGTTGTCATGGGTCCTCAGATCCTCAAAAGGTTCTACAGCTGCACCATCGAGAGCATGGTTGCATCACTGCCTGGAATGGCAAATGCTCGGCTTCCAACCGCAAGGCACTATAGAGGGTAGTGCGAACGGCCTAGTACATCACTGGGGTCAAGCTTCCTGCCATCCAGGACTTCTATACCAGGCGGTGTTAGAGGAAGGCCCTGAAAATTGTCAAAGACTCCAGCCACCCTAGTCATAGACTGTTCTCTCTGCTGGAGCGCCAATTATAGGTCCAAGAGGCTTCTAAACAGCTTCTACCCCCAAGCCATAAGACTCCTGAACATCTAGTCAAATGACTACCCAGACTATTCACATTACCCCCACCCCCCTCCTCCCCTCTCCACCCCACCGCCACTCTCTGTTGTCATCTATGCATAGTCACTTTAATAACTCTACCTACATGTACATACAACCTCAACTAACCGGTGCCCCCGCACATTGACTCTGTACCGGCACCCTCTGTATATATTGTTATATTTTACTGCTCCTCTTTAATTACTTGTTACTTTTATCTCTTATTCTTATCTGTATTTTTTGAAACTGCACTGTCGGTTAGGGGCTCGTAAGTAAGCATTTCACTGTAAGGTCTACACCTGTTGTATTCAGCGCACGTGACTAATACAATTTGATTTGATTTGGTTTGAGTTTCCGGGCCCACCAAACAATAATTAGCATTTCACTTTCTATTTCTACTTTCATCCATGACCTGTTGTGGACTGTCAGCGGTTAAATGAAAAGGTTAAACCTCCATGTCGCTCTTCATTGTGCTGCATTTGGCTGCCTTTTTAGAACATGTGTGTTCATTTTGGAGGACACCTCCTCAGTGCCCGTTGTAAATCCTTTATTCTATGAAATTTCCCAGTGTTGTGTTACTTTACTATTGAATTGAGATGTAGAGAATGATGCATCGTAGGCAGCAGTAATCTAATCTTAGGCAGAGACGCTCCAGAGGGCGGGAGATCTCACCATGTGATTGGAGCATTTATCTCAATAAAGTGGCAGGTACATTATCAAATCTCTGGCCCTGGAGCAACAGTCACACACACACACACGTGCAGGCCAATCACACGGGAACACGGCACATGCAGACACAAGCCCGCTTGCGCATGCCCCCACATGTCCGCACACATGCACACACGTGCACACGTACAACAGAAACACACTCACATGAACAAAGATGTACTGGTACACACATTTATGCCAAGAGCACATTGAACCCCAAGATTGATACAAAATTAGCTAACACTACAATAGCAGACACTGTAGCAAAGAGTTAGTCACATAATGCATTAGCATAACATATGACATATGATATTCTGTATATGCCTGTGTAGACTGTATATGCCCCCAGGTTATATAGCAATAACAGTGGCACTATGATTTTCCCTACTAAAGGAGAAATGCAAACAATGCCCCTTTTCATGGTATCCGTGCAGGCTTCCTAGCAACACATGCAAGTGTTTTCACAACCCAGCTCACTTCATGTAAAGCCAGCCAGTGCAGCTCTTCCTCGCAGACTAACGGCTGGATTTTTTTAAAGGGCAGATTATAGGCAATGAAACCCCTCACATCCTCTACCACACCAAGGAAGTCTTCCGTGGAAGTGCCTCGTTAGATTGGAGTCAACAATGTGCTCCTAACTGGCATCATATTAATATTTAACTGCAGCGCCAAGCACCAAGGGGCACATTCTCTCTCTGTGGTTTGTCTTATTCTTTGTCTTTTTTTCAGTATGGTGGACTTTTTTGCTTCAAATGCAGTTTTGCTGGCATAATTTCAGGGGCTTTGTGTTTGTATTGCAGTGGCTTCCAAATGCTTTACATGGATTAGGATATCTAACTGAAACCTGAGGCGATGCACTCTATTTCATTCTTTCCTGGAATATATTTCATATTTTAGTGGTTAACATACTTTTTTTTTTTTTTACAACTTTTTTAATCTCGTAAAGTGATCAGC
This sequence comes from Oncorhynchus kisutch, assembly GCF_002021735.2. Classification (NCBI taxonomy): domain Eukaryota; kingdom Metazoa; phylum Chordata; class Actinopteri; order Salmoniformes; family Salmonidae; genus Oncorhynchus; species Oncorhynchus kisutch. Next base: position 58,805,173 of record NC_034186.2, read on the forward strand.
ATATAGGCTACATTGCAGCTCATGTGATTATTTGTATCCCAGTTCAATAAGCGCTTGTGTTGATGGAATCAATCAAAATCCATTCCATTCTATTACTTTGCATAATGGAAGTCTATTCCGCTATGAAATGTGTTCATTGTGTCCTCCAGCCATTTAGCCTTTCTATAACTATTGTTTAAGGAGAACACTGCAGTCTGTTCCCAGATGAAGAGACAGAATCAGTTAGAATTCGTGGAAGTAATCAATCAAAATGTCCAACCTCTGAACTTCAAATGTCAACATATCAATTTTATGAATGGTAGATTTTTGATTTGGTCCAGTTACTGTGTCAGAACACAATTACAAAAGATAACATACGCGTGTTATCTGAAAACAGCTCTCTCCCTTTCATTGAAATATGATTCAGTGAATTGTGACTAATTATGGTAGGATTTACTGTTGGCTATCTGGTTTACCTTTCCTATGTTCTCAAAAAGCATGCCTGTCAGAGCTGCATGATGGGCATGTTGAATATCACTGCAAAGCAGGAGGGACACTCCCATCCCTATCCCATTATTTAAAGGTCACTGACTGCCCCTCCCACAACATCCTGCCTCAAACTGGGACAAAAGAACATTTGGGCAACAAGATCAACTCCCACAACACACATAAGAGATCCATGTGTTAGTTAGAGTGTACAGTTGTGGCCAAAAGTTTTGAGAATGACACAAATATTAATTTTCACAAAGTTTGCTGCTTCAGTGTCTTTAGATATTTTTGTCAGATGTTACTATGGATACTGAAGTATAATTACAAGCATTTCATGTGTCAAAGGCTTTTATTGACAATTACATGAAGTTGAATCAAAGAGTCAATATTTGCAGTGTTGACCCTTCTTTTTCAAGACCTCTGCAATCCGCCCTGGCATGCTGTCAATTAACTTCTGGGCCACATCCTGACTGATGGCAGCACCTTCTTGCATAATCAATGCTTGGAGTTTGTCAGAATCTGTGGGTTTTTGTTTGTCCACCCGCCTCTTGAGGATTAACCACAAATTCTCAATGGGATTAAGGTTTGGGGATTTTCCTGGCCACGGACCCAAAATATCTATGTTTTGTTTAGTTATCACTTTTGTCTTATGGCAAGGTGCTCCATCATGCTGGAAAAGTCATTGTTCATCACCAAACTGTTCCTGGATGGTTGGGAGAAATTGCTCTCTGAGAATGTGTTGGTACCATTCTTTATTCATGGCTGTGTTCTTAGGCAAAATTGTGAGTGAGCCAACTCCCTTGGCTGAGAAGCAACCCCACACATGAATGGTCTCAGGATGCTTTACTGTTGGCATGACACAGGACTGATGGTAGCGCTCACCTTGTCTCTCCGGACAAGCTTTTTTCCAGATGCCACAAACAATCGGAAAGGGGATTCATCAGAGAAAATGACTTTACCCCAGTCCTCAGCAGTCCAATCCCTGTATCTTTTTCAGAATATCAGTCTGTCCCTGATGTTTTTCCTGGCTTCTTTGCTGCCCTTCTTGACACCAGGCCATCCTCCAAAAGTCTTCGCATCACTGTGCGTGCAGATGCACTCACACCTGCCTGCTGCCATTCCTGAGCAAGCTCTGTACTGGTGGTGCCCCGATCCCGCAGCTGAATCAACTTTAGGGGACGGTCCTGGCGCTTTCTGGACTTTCTTTGGCGCCCTGAAGCATTCTTCACAACAATTTAACTGCTCTCCTTGAAGTTCTTGATGATCCGATAAATGGTTGATTTAGGTGCAATCTTAATGGCAGCAATATCCTTGCCTGTGAAGCCCTTTTATCCAAAGCAATGATGACGGCACATGTTTCCTTGCAGGTAACCATGATTGACAGAGGAAGAACGATGATTCCAAGCACCACCCTCCTTTTGAAGCTTCCAGTCTGTTATTTGAACTCAATCAGCATGACAGAGTGATCTCCAGCCTTGTCAACACTCACACCTGTTTTAAAGAGAGAGACACTGACATGATGTCAGCTGGTCCTTTTGTGGCAGGGCTGAAATGCAGTGGAAATGTTTTTTGGGGGATTCAGTTCATTTGCATGGCAAAGAGGGACTTATATGCAAATTGTCATCATACAAACTGAGGCAGCAGACTGTGAAAATTTATATTTGTGTCATTCTCAAAACCTTCGGACACAACTGTGGAGTGTGAGGTGTTTCTGTAAAACATGTTGTTTTTGTGGTGTTTGCTGCTTTAGTGGCAGCTAGTGAAATCATAGGACGTTGGTTAGCATGCATAGGGCAACCTTTATGCCTCTGGCAGGTTGTTGAATTGGTCGTGGATTTTGAGCGTCATGGAAATTATGAGGTTTTATTGATTGCGTTCTTACTGTTACTGACGGCTTGAACAGATTTCCAAGTGGAGCATGGACCATTGCGTTTGACCTTTTGAAATTTGTCTGCTTTTGAATGCGTTGACAGTTGGATTTTGACACACACACACATATGAATGGGTGGTTTGTGCAGAATGCCAAAAATATCTTGTCACTGCAGGAGTGACAAATGAGTCTGTCTCCTACTGCAGTGCAGTATTCCACCTTCGATTTGTTATCGATCACTGAAGTTCGTGATTTAATTAGCCGAATCCAATTCAATGACTAGCAGATGGTAACCATGACACTAGTTCATAAAGGTGGCATGGCATCAATAATGACACATAGCCTGCACAATGTTTCCTATTTGTGAAAAATATAATTAAATGGAGGAAACTGTTTCACATTGTATGGGATAAATCGAAAGTCTGCCTTAGAGTTATGTGCAGTGATGTATGTTGTGCTTGATGAATCAGAATCATAAAAAAAGCCCTTTAAAAGATGGAAGTGTCATTGTGGTATTCCAGCTAATGACATTCAGGTCAATTGTGAGAGGTAGAAACATGGCCAAGGGCCCAGATCACACTGAACATAGGGTCGGTAATTATCCATGAATGTTAAGCAGCTCAAAGTTTTTCAGCAGACATTAAGTGGTAGCCTCTGGCCTCTTCCTTCTCCTCAGACATATTTTTCTCTTTTATATTTGTAACCCATGATTTACAATTTGGTGTTGTTTATATATTTTTTTAAAAGGGCAATGTTCATTTGTTCATTCTTATGGGGTGGCAGGTAGCCTAGTGGTTAGTGTGTTGGACTTAAAGGACTTAAAGGTAAAGGACTAAAAGGTAAAGGTAAAAATCTGTTGTTCTGCCCCTGAACCAGGCAGTTAACCCACAGTTCCTAGGCTGTCATTGAAAATAAGAATTTGTTCTTAACTGACTTGCCTAGTAAAATAAAAAAATACAATGTTTGGAAGTGAAATTAAGTCTCTGACCATACTTAGTCATTTAAGAATGTATGATGCATTCTCTTCAAATGAAGACTTCTGTACTACCCCTTAGGACTATGTGGTCTCTCTGAAGGGATACACAGTTTCACCTTGTGTCAGGAACTCAGCATGGCATGTTCAATGTGTTGACGTTCATCTCTACCAAGGGTTATGTGCAATTGTATTTAAGAGGGCCTTTTGTATTCCGTTTCACTCTGTGCTGCAACTGAACATTATTAGGAGTTGGGTATGGTAATTAGGGGACACAAGGTCTTTTGCTCGCTTTCATTTTTACAGTTATTTTTGTAGCTTTGGCCATCTGAGATGTGATTGCACTTTATTTTAAGTGGTTTTCATAAAGCAAACATAATCTGCTCATAATAATACCTGTCCAACCTGGTCCTGACAGTCTGTAGAATGACAGACATTTTGAGTGCTCTGTGAGACACCTAAACCAGAAGTAACAACAGGGATTTCTTGGCAATAGGACCACCACTTTAGCATCTGTCAGACAGCAAGGACAGCTCAAAATGATCCCTGACATTGGCAGTAAGTAGTTCCTGTCTTAGATGGATCAATAACAAGCAAACACAAACAAGTGAACAGCTCTGTGTGACACCATCCTTAGTGAGGATGACCCTGGGGGAGCCAAAACATGTCTGTCCATTAATGAACACATTGGGACAGAGAGATCCAACTTACTTTCTAACAGTTGGGATATTACACTTCTTACTCCAGCCTAATCTGCTGTTTACAGGGGGAGTATGTGCACTTGAGCCTATGGGAGATCTGTTAAGACTCTTGGACATTGTGTGAAAATGTTAAAATCTCCCCCTGAGTTATATATTCAAGCATTAAGGCCCGAGGGGTTGTTGTATATGACCAGTGTACCAAGTCTAAGGGCTGTTCTTAAGCACAACGCCACACGGAGTGCCTGGATACAGCCCTTAGCCGTGGTACAATGGCAATATACCACAAACCGGAGGTGTCTTATTGCTATTATAAACTGGTTACCAACGTAATTAGAGCAGTAAAAATAAATGTTTTGTCATACCCATGGTATAAGGTCTGATATACCACAGCTTTCAGCCAATCAGCATTCAGGGCTCGAACCACCCAGTTTATAATTTATAGTATACTATTCAGACTGTTGATGTTGATAACTGTTGATACACTAACGTTAGTTCTGTACTTCATTCCTTCATCAAGCACAACGCCATGACCCAACATGGATGATCTTATCCTACAATTGGGGATTAAAGAGCTGTTTCACATTTTTAACAGCATTCAATGAGAGGATGTCAGTTTGGCTTCCATGACATGTAGCTACAGCTCCAAAATGATTGTGTTTCATGCCATACTGTCTTCATCATGGAGTGCCAACAACCTAATCACTGCTAAGATCCCACCGCTCACACCATGTGTCTAACAAAACTTCAAAGTAAGCTCCTTTTGCTATTGGGGAAATCATTTTGCTAGGGTTTCATTTACTCAGGCAAACAACATATAAGGGATAAGCCTTGGGAATGCTCCAGATAGTTTACCCCCTGCCTCTTTTGTGCCGAATACCCCCGACACCCCATTTCAAAAGGCTATTAAATGAACCCCAATCTATTCGGTAGCTAACGGATGACCAAACATCCCCTGAATCACAACTACAGTGCCAAGAAAGAGTATATGAACCCTTTGGGAATACATGAATTTCATTGGGAATACATGGATGGTCATAAAATTTGATCTGATCTTCATCTAGGTCACAACAATAGACAAACACAGTCTGCTGATAACACACAAATAATTATCAGCAGACTGTGTTTGTCTATATTGACACACCGTGTAAACATTCACAGTGCAGGGTGGGAAAAGTATGTGAACCTTTGGATTTAATAACTGGTTGACCCTCCTTTGACAGCAATAACCTCAACCAAATGTTTTCTGTAGTTGCTGATCAGACCTGCACAATGGTGAGGAGGAATTTTGGACCATTCCTCTTTACAAAATTGTTTCATTACAGCAATATTCTTGGGGTGTCTGGTGTGAGCTGCTCTCTTGAGGTCATGTAAGAGTATCTCAATTGGGTTGAGGTCAGGACTCTGACTGGGCCACTCCAGAAGGTCAGGACTCTGACTGGGCCACCCCAGAAGGTCAGGACTCTGACTGGGCCACTCCAGAAGGTCAGGACTCTGACTGGGCCACTCCAGAAGGTCAGGACTCTGACTGGGCCACTCCAGAAGGTCAGGACTCTGACTGGGCCACTCCAGAAGGTCAGGACTCTGACTGGGCCACTCCAGAAGGTCAGGACTCTGACTGGGCCATTCCAGAAGGTCAGGACTCTGACTGGGCCACTCCAGAAGGTGTATTTTTTTGGTTGAAGCCATTTTGTTGTTGATTTACTTCTGTGTTTTGGGTCGTTGTCCCGTTGCATCACTCAACTTCTGATGAGCTTCAATTGGCGGACAGATAGCCTAACATTCTCCTGCAAAATTTGTCTTACCGTGGACTGATGAACATCAAGGCTTTTAGAGATACTTTTGTAACCCTTTCCAGCTTTATGCAAGTTATCAATTCGGGGTTCTGAGCTCTCTTTTGTTTGAGGCATGGTTCACATCAGGCAATGCTTCTTGTGAATAGCAAACAAACATTTTGTGAGTGTTTTTTATAGGGCAGGGCAGCTCTAACCAACATCTCCAATCTCGTATCTCATTGATTGGACTCCAGGTTAGCTGACTCCTGACTCCAATTAGCTTTTGGAGAAGTCGTTAGCCTAGGGGTTCACATACTTTTTCCTACCTACTGTGAATGTTTAAATTATGTATTCAATATAGACAAGAAAAACACAATAATTGGTGTGTTATTAGTTTAAGCACACTATCTTCATCTATTGTTGTGACTTAGATGAAGATAAGATCGAATTTGATGACCAATTTATGCAGAAATCCAGGTAATTCCAAAGGGTTCACATACTTTTTCTTGCCACTGTATATATGATGCATGAGAAGTCTGACAGCAGGGCATTGATCTTGTGTTGATATAGGGGGAAATAGAACAGCCATGTGTGATGTGCTTTGAGGCTTCTGTCGACATGCTGACACACTGATTGAAGCCAGTTCCTGCCAGCGAGATCAGCAGCTGAGCGAGGAGATGAGTCCACTAATAGGCTGTCATCTGAGGCATTTGGGTCTGATAATTGCAGGAAATGTTTCACCCGGTTTCAGCAAGACTAGAGTTCTTTGTCCTCCACAGGGTGGCAATCGGTTCAGGGGTGCAACATGGGTAAACACAAGGCCCCCTCACCCGGAGACCACTCAGCCAGAGGCCATCATGTAACACAATCAATTGGCTGTAGATGGAAGGGGTTGGTCTGAGGTGAAGCTGTACATTAGTCTCCTCTTCTTTCTCGGTTGTCCTGTGCTGTCACTAGAATGTGGATAACAGCGGCAGAGCACAACATGGCCATGGATTAGGTTGAGCTGAATGACTCAATGAACAACACTGCCGCTAAGCCGTAGATTTTTTTTACTGTGATGAGGTTTGGTGTGGGGATAAAAGTCAGAGAAAGTTATTGTGTTATGGCTGCAATGGAGACTTCATTCAGAGTACAACGTGGAGCTGAAAGGGGAGCTATGGTAGAATAGCTGATGTACTAATCTTTCCGTCCATGAATTGTAAATATGCTGTGAGTCTCCAGGTATGAAGACTCGGTCTCTATCGCCATCGATCCGTCCACTGTGCCTGCTGATGTGGGTTAATTCTACGTTCTGGTTGATATTTGTATGGTTTCCTTTTTCCAAATGATCAATAAACTACCGCCCCTAAAATAATCAATTTGTCATCAATTGATGTACTGTATAGTGTACACTGTATCCACTTTACCATTTGATGTAAAAAAAAAAAAATTAAAAGCCTAATTCTGGCCTATTTCATAGTTATTTTAACGCTGTCTGTGTTGTGTTCCCAAGGGCCATGGGGCAGATGTATGGGCAGTGACTGTGGCCCAGGTGGCAGCCAGAGTCGGGCTGTGTGGTGTGCCCACGTGGACGGCTGGACCACCCTCCACACCAACTGTGACCAGTCCCAGCGGCCTTCCAACCAGCAGAACTGCTTCCGTGTGTGCGACTGGCACAAGGACCTTTACGACTGGAAACTGGGTGCCTGGAACCAGTGTGTGTCTGTGTCAACAAGAACCTTTGGGGGCATGCGGCCATACGTATGCAATGGGGGTGAGGAGGGCATTCAGACCCGGGAGGTGGGATGCGTACTAAAGTCAGACGAATCTCTCGGAGACGACACCATCTGTGAGTACTTTGAGCCCAAGCCTCGTCTAGAGCAGGCCTGCCTCATCCCCTGCCCTCAGGACTGTGTAGTGTCTGAATTCACCCCCTGGACGTCCTGCTCAAAAACCTGTGGAACCGGCCTAAAGAACCGGGTGCGCAGTGTTCTGGTGCCTCCACTCTTCGGGGGTTCAGCCTGCCCAAACCTAACCGAGTTCCACACCTGTAAGCCAGGGCCTTGTAAGGGGCCTGAGGGGGTGTACAGCCTCAGGGTGGGATCCTGGATGCCCTGTTCTCTCCCCATTTCACGGCCGGTGCGGCAGGCCAAGCATAGGAAGGGTAAAGGGGGGGCCAGGGAGAGGCCTGGGGTCAAAGACCCTGATACTAGGGAGCTGATCCAGAAGAAACGGACCAGGAACCGGCTCAACAGGCAGGAGAGCCCCTTCTGGGACATCCAGGTGGGATACCAGAGTCGCACGGTGTCCTGTGCACACAGGAACGGGAGCACGGTGGGACTCAGGTAAGTGGCTCAGCATCAGTATTTCAGGGTCTGGGGTAATACTGGTTCCTTAGTGTGTCTGTGTGCTGGTTGTCCTTGAAAATTGTACTTTTAGTCTAAATGGGCAAACCATGATATGTCATTGGTCATAGGAAACCATGTGTTTTTGTCCATTCAGAACTGTAATTCATCATAGTGAGTTATCTGTTGTAAATAACACTCAATCTTAAAATAGGCACAAACCTGCCACATGTCTAAACAGGCCTTTGTAAGGGGTTGTTTTTATCTTCTTCAGAACTGTAAGCACAGTATTATGTTGTGATGTGATGTACTGTACTGATGTACAGTGGATGACAGGTAAGGGAATGGTTATGTGTCTCTGCTTTGCTGTCAAAGCAATGGAGCACTCCCACTTTTTGGTGTCTACTTTCAACGGTGGAGATGACAACTCTATATTCACTGGTGCTCATTCCGTGACAGGGATTGAATCTTAGCCAGCACTTCTGTCATCTTTGACTGTGAAATAGCAGGATGAGTTGCACAATGTACGTCATTATGTTGTTACGTGTGCAGGTGAGGAAAGATAAAATCAAAAAGCTTGATTACTAACAGTAATTTCAGTTCAACTAAAAAAAAAGTACAGTCATTTATTTTGAAATGCTGTTGACCAAATACATTTTATGATAATCTTTCACATTAGGAGTATGGTTCAGGTTATCAATGATTCAGGTTCTTCGCATACTATATCTTATATACAGTACAATATACAGTAGACAAGACTGCATGCATACCCTTCAAGTAAACTGACATTTCCTTGGGCCCTGTCTTGGCTTGAGGCAAGTCCCTAACCCTGTCTTGGCTTGAGGCAAGTCCTTAACCCTGTCTTGGCTTGAGGCAAGTCCCTAACCCTGTCTTGGCTTGAGGCAAGTCCCTAACCCTGTCTTGGCTTGAGGCAAGTCCCTAACCCTGTCTTGGCTTGAGGCAAGTCCCTAACCCTGTCTTGGCTTGAGGCAAGTCCCTAACCCTGTCTTGCCTTGAAGCTCTTTCTTTAGCATTAAATGGTGTCTTTGTTTTATGCTGAGTGACAATAACTTCAAATGTCAGCACGGTATCTCTCATCTTAGAATCCATGAAGTCTTTCATCTCTAGCAAGGAGAGCTACAGTCTCTGTTATATAGCCTTATATCCACATTATGTATGTGTTACATGCCACAGATGTGATCAATTATGTACTAAATCTATTCATTAATGCGCTGTTAGTGCCAACTTCTCAGCAGTGGCTGGGATCAAATATTTCTAAAGAACCGTGAAAACCAATCTTATGCCCTTAGGAAGGTAAATACTAATCTTTGACTAGTTTATTTCTGGTTCTGAAATATTTATCGTTGTTTTTGCCACTTCAGAAAAGTGGAACAAACTTCCCAGCAAACCTAAAAGGTTTCTGTGAAAGTTCCCAGAACATTATTTTGGTTGCGGCAATGTTCTCCTAACACAAAAACTGTCCAGTTGCAATGATGATTATACAATGTTTGTATAAAACATTTGCCTGATGTTGCAAGAACGTTCCCAGAACGTTGTGGCGGTATGTTCTAAAAACATTACTGGTACATTGTGTCATTACATTACCTGGAAACCTAATGAGAACATTTGGGGGAATGTTCTGTGGTGGTTGTTACAGATGTTGTGCACAACATTTTCATGAATGTTAAGAAAACATTCCAAGAATATTTCCTTTAAAACATTTTCTGAATAAAATAAACATTTTGTTATCAAAAACATTCTTCGTATGTTTTTGGGATGTCATCATCCTAATGTTAGATAAAAACCCAACTAGAACTTAATGAGAATCTTAGCTAATGTTCTGGGAATGTTCCCGGTTTGCTGGGTACTCTCTGAAGCGATATCCAATGAATCTAGGCAGTCGTCCTCCGAACATCTTGCTGACTTCATTCCCCATTTTGTTTGATGTACATCTGTCATCGTTGGGCCACAGCTTTCTCTTGACTCATTAGACTTTGTTTTAGTCTGGTTGTAGAATAGTGGCAGGCTTTACATGTAATAATATGAAATCCGCATGCAAGTGTTGGCTATTTACTGTAGATTCCAGCTTGCATGGTGGCCTCTGAGGTTTCCGTTTACCACCAGAAGCACTTCTAGAAAGTACCACTTTACATCTTTTAGTTCAAATTCGAGTCTCCCATATGCTACCACGCTTATGCTTCTCTTTACTGGCCACACTGGCCTTCCAAACATTCCACTCTGTTTTCTAAACTGTGTTTTCATCGAGGCGCTGAAAAAGATGGTTAAAAGATTTCTCCCAGGGTTTCACATTCCCTGACCCACATAGTACAGCCTGTGTTGTAGGCTTTAATTGTACCACATACCACCAAAGCCTCGTGTAATGAGCATGTTTGTGTTCAATGTGGATATTCTACAGAAACCAAACTCTTTTTTTGTTGTGGAATTTCATGGAATTTCTTGTTGTTTGTTGTATAACCTTTATTGGTTTTAAAATGAGAGTTTGAATGTTTTTGAAATATTATTACTCTCTTATTTCAAGTGAAATTGTTTGTCTGTCCCCATTCTGTCTGACTGATGGAGATTTAAAAAAAAGACTACTTCCAAGACTTCAAAACCCCCACAACAATGCAGAAAATAATAAAAAGTTGACACGACCAAAACATCAAATACTGAAAGAGATTGAGTTGCCGTGAAAAGGGTCAATGTATGCTTTAAGGCTTTTTAAGCATGTGTGAAGTTTCATCTGAGTCAGGAAGCGAGCCATTATCCTCACCGAGTCACAAAACCTTTGTTTTAATTTCTGAATGTTTTTCACTGAGAAAGAACTCTACCTGCGTGCCTTGTTGGCAGCACAACGAATCCTCGTCGTGACGTCACACCTGCAGGCCCGCCACATCAAACAATTCAAAGGTATCTTAATCTGTGGAGACAGAGGGGTTAAAAACACAACTCCCTCTTTTTCAAGCGTTTTTTTTCCAAACCAGTTGCACTCGTTTCCAGCAGAAGTGTGAGAAGCTAGAGGTGAAGTGTGGCATCGGCGTAGTCTAAATTAGAGGGTTCTAAATGAGGCAGAGCTGTAATTAGCGGTAAAAGATCGTCAGCTGCGGCGCCTCGGGGAAAAGGCGATGCACACTGCGGTGCAAGGAACAGAAAATGGTTTTAATTCCTAATCATTTGAAGGAGCTTAAAGAGGCAGCGTTTATTCATTAGCTCTAATTGCAAGTTGAATGATTACAGAGTGATTGCTTTTGGTGATTGATCAGTTGTGGTTACTATTTGGAGGCTTTTGAGGCACAACCCTTCAGACTTTATGTATTGTATTGTATTACAAAACCCCTGGTCTCATGGTCCTTTGAGCCGGATTTGAACCAGCAACCAATTCACTACCTAAATGTGGGGGCTTCCCAGCTTTTTTTTCTCCATTGTTTATTAAGATATATATATATTTTTTTTTTACCTTTATTTTACTAGGCAAGTCAGTTAAGAACAAATTCTTATTTTCAATGACGGCCTAGGAACAGTGGGTTAACTGCCTGTTCAAGGGCAGAACGACAGATTTTGTACCTTGTCAGCTCGGGGATTTGAACTTGCAACCTTTCCGTTACTAGTCCAATGCTCTAACCACTAGGCTACACTGCCGCCCCAAGATGTGATGATTCTGAATGAAGGGTTGAGTATTAGGGTTCAATGCCAGTCAGTTCCATAAGGACTCTTGAATACAGCTTATTACAACATGCTTAGTATAATGTACATTACCGTTCAAAGGTTTGGGGTCACTTAGAAATGTCCTCGTTTTGAAAGAAAAGCTAATTTTTTGTTCATTAAAGTAACATCAAATTGATCAGATACAGTGTAGACATTGTTAATGTTGTAAATGACTATTGTAGCTGGAAACGGATGATTTTGAATGGAATATCAACATCGTCGTACAGAGGTCCATTATCAGCAACCATCACTCCTGTGTTCCAATGGCACGTTGTGTTAGCTAATCCAAGTTTATCATTTTAAAGGATAATTGATCATTAGAAAACACTTTTGCAATTCTGTTATTACAGCTGAAAATTGTTGTTCTGATTAAAGAAACAACTAAACGGGCCTTCTTTAGACTTGTTGAGTATCTGGAGCATCAGCATTTGTGGGTTCGATTACAGGCTCAAAATGTCCAGAAACAAATAACTTTCTTCTGAAACTCGTCAGTCTATTCTTGTTATGAGAATTGAAGGATATTCCATGTGAGAAATTTCCGAGAAAGTGAAGATCTCGTACAACGTTGTGTACTACTCCCTTCACAGACCAGCGCAAAATGGCCCTTACCAGAATAGAAAGAGGAGTGGGAGGCCCCGGTGCACAACTGAGCAAGAGGACAAGTACATTAGAGTGTCTAGTTTGAGAAACAGATGCCTCACAAGTCCTCAACTGGCAGCTTCATTAAATAGTACCCACAAACACCAGTCTCAACGTCAACACTGAAGAGGTGACTCCGGGATGCTGGCCTTCTAGGCAAAGTTCCTCTGTCCAGTGCCTGTGTTATTTTGCCCATTTTAATCTTTTATTTTGATTGGCTAGTCTGAGATATGGCTTTTTCTCTGCCTAGAAGGCCAGCATCCCGGAGTCGCCTCTACACTGTTGACGTTGAGACTGGTGTTTTGTGTGGACACTTGGATTAGCTAACACAACGTGCCATTGGGGAAGCCAGGGGTCATTCATCAATGAGCTGGATGTAAGTACATGATACTAAAAGCGCAGATGGTACATGATACTGATGGTTGCTGATAATGGGCCTCTGTATACCTATGTAGATATTCCATTAAAAATCAGCCGTTTCCAGCTACAATAGTCATTTACAACATTAACAATGTCTACATTGTATTTCTGATCAATTTCATGTTATTTTAATAGACAAAAATTTGCTTTTCTTTCAAAAACAAGGACATCTCTAAGTGATCTCTACGTTTGAATGGTAGTGTACATTCTACTATAGTACAAGTATTAATACATTATAGTACATGATAGTATTAGTATCATGTACTTACATCCAGCTCATTGATGAATGACCCCTGGCTTCCCATTGTCTTCCGATAGGTAGTGGTGTCAATCCTACACAACCATCTATCTGATGTAAGACAATGTTCCCTGATGAGTAATACACTGCAATAGACAGGACAAAAACCAACATTCCACAAATTCAACCAACATACGCCAAATTCTACCTCAAAATCTACCTCAGCTGACTTCGAAACCCACTGACCACTTGTTCTAGGACCACCAACACACACAGGGCTCCCTCAGGACCAGCTTTCACATCCACTGTCGCAAATTGCAAGCAGATCGCAGACAGATCTCAGATTACTGACCTTGCCACTTCTGCTCTCGCCTTACCTCTGTGTTCCAGTCTGTGTCTACCCTGGGACCTCCCTCTGACGGTCCAGTCCTGCATCCTCGCTAAGGACTGTAAGCTGAGCGAGTGGGCAGACTGGGGCCCCTGCTCCAAGGCCTGTCTAGACCCAGACCCTGAGTCCCCCAGGGGCCAACGTTCCAGGACCAGACGAGTGCACCAGTTCTCCGTGGGGGAGGGGGAGGACTGCCCACCGCTGGAGGAGACGGAGCCATGTGACCCCCAGGGGGATGGAGTACTGCCCTGCGCCACGTGAGTGTCACTTAGTGTCATGAGGATGTGTGGCTGTATGTGTGGAAGTTATAGTTTTACACTAAATATGTGGTAAGAAATATACTGAACATTTATGGAAGGCCTAGAGGTTGAAAGTGGGTTAAGTCAATGTTGTATTTGTGGAATTTCAAATGATAAAATGTCGTGTCCAAATGTAATATATTACACAGTAGTATCAGGGTGTCAAAAAATACTACCGTACATAGTTCAGGAACCTGACAGGCCTCCAGGAAGTTTTCAACAAATTGGAACCACTTAGTGCACTAACTTTCCAAAGTCTACTGGATTCTCACTGGCAGAGGTGATACATTCCTCCTGTTGATTTCCCATTAGCTACTTCATCTAGCTAATTTGCTCTCCAGGGTGGCCCATAGGAGTTGGTTTGTGTGGGCCTGTGTGTGTGTGTGGTGGAGCAGAGAGCATATGGAGAAAGATTGGTGTGTTTGAGCTTTTGCCAGACTCAAATGGAGTCTATGACAATATTGTCTCTCCTGTAACCTGCCATGCAATCACACACACACACACACACACACACACACACACACACACACATATTGGCCTTATTGACATCGTATCCCGTCTTTACACAATCATTCCAATAACACTTGAGCTTTCCTGTTCCGATTCTGCAAAATACTTCAAAACCACACCATCTATAAAACTATCGTGATATAGCCTTTAAAATGGATTATTTCTATGACTAAAATGTATCTTTTCATATTACTCCTGTGTTACATGGATTGGAAGCAATTAGCCAAACATGGAGCTGATAGCTATTGAAGTTGTAGTGGAACGATAAGGATTAGTGTAATTCAAGTTTGGCATCTGCAGCCCCAGATGCAGGTAGAACAGATCAACACACAATTGACAAATTTGTTTTTATAGCACAGACAGGTCAGGGATTTGATTAGCTAAAGAAACCTCAGTCCAATTTTAAATGTGTTTTGACAGCATAACACCCACACACCCATCTCTGTCACTGTCACAGTTACACCTGGAGGACTACAGAGTGGAGCGACTGTAGAGTGGACTCGTTGCTAAGCCAACAGGACCGTCGGCGTAGCAACCAGACCGGCCTGTGTGGGGGAGGGCTCCAGAATCGAGAGGTGTACTGTGTCCAGGCCAACGCCGAACTACTGACCTACCTCAACAACCTCAAAGACAAAGATGGTAATGAGGCATTTCTATATATAGCACTTTTTCATAACATAGTCTTTCCTGTATATAAGGGACAGACCAAAATGTACTGGGGGGGGGGGGGGGGGGGGGCTGGTCCAACTCAAGGTGTAGTAGAAATAATATGCACCCCCCCTCCCCAGCGTAAAAAAATAGTTTCCCATGACCCACATTAAAGTAAATGGAACACCCTCCCCTCTCATAGAATGAACTAAAAATCATGTTTCCAACCCTGCGTTTATAGCGACTTCAGCATACTTTTGTTTCACAGTCGATGGGCCAAAAGGTTGGGGGTTTGCCGACCACCCCAGACGAGTCATATTTATAATTATATGTTTTATATGCAAAGAGTTTTCCACTAACAGCTTTCTGTGCCAGTGCATCACCACAACCAATAAACAGAGCATACCGACTTCTGGCACTTCGATATCATTGTTTGTGTTTTCAACACCACAATAAATAGACTATGTCAATCTGGACAAACAGAGAATACTTCCCTCCCTACCTTGTAGGCCTACCCAGTATAGAATGCTTGACAAACAGAGAATACTTCCCTCCCTACCTTGTAGGCCTACCCAGTATAGAAGGCTTGACAAACAGAGAATACTTCCCTCCCTACCTTGTAGGCCTACCCAGTAAAGAAGGCTTGACAATCTCTGAATGACATTCAACTTTTTTGCCGTTTTGTAACAGATGACTCTTTCCATTCATCAATTGGTCGCTGCACAGTTTGAATTGATAGATTCATTTTATTTGTCAGTAAAAAATAAAATAAAAACATATATACACAAAGATTT
Organism: Oncorhynchus kisutch; assembly: GCF_002021735.2. NCBI lineage: Eukaryota > Metazoa > Chordata > Actinopteri > Salmoniformes > Salmonidae > Oncorhynchus > Oncorhynchus kisutch. The sequence goes on from NC_034186.2 coordinate 58,820,925, forward strand.
TTTAAATAAGTCTGGGACTTATTTCCATTCTGGTCCCTATTTTCTACACGTACAATTACATAGATACAGACACATTACAGAGATAGAGACGAAAAAATCCTCAACCTCCGAATGTGTATGAGGGGGGAGTTTAAGTCCAATTCTTACCAGCTTGTTTGGCTAGTAGCGTATTCTTTAGATGTTTAGGGCTGCTGGTGAACCGTGAGGTGGAGGCATAATCAAATCCACACGGGACTAGCGCACTACCTAGGTTTCCATCCAATTGGTGACAGATTTTTTGTGCCAATATTCTAAAAACAATATGCCATTTCAGAGTTTTCTTTAGGAAACAACATGACAGGGGAGATCTTAATTTACTGGACATTTAAGAAATGTACAAGGCATCCATATGCATCCAGCTCCATCAATAAACAAGAGATATTGGCCCAATGAGACACATTTACATGTCCTTAAACAGCCTGTAACAATTACAAAAACACTATTCCTTGTGTTTTGATGTGTATCATATGCAAAACGTTATAGCCTATTTTTTAAAATGTTTTTTTAGGCTACTTTCCTCAAACAATAATTGTCCACCTCACAGTTCAGCTGTCAGAAATTTGAGCACAACATGTATCAGGGCATTGCATGCATAGGCCTATGGGCTTAGGTGTCCACTGTACGATATTAACATTTGAATAAATACATATAGCCTATATAAAGGAAGAGAGGCTTAGACCTAACCCTAGAGCGATAGAGAGAGATATGCCAGTGACATGCTACAACACCGACATGCATTTCTTTATGTGAGATGGCTACTGCGTCTGCTATACAGATATAGAATGCAGGAGGGTAATTTGTTCATTTTCAATCCGAATATTTTGTATAAAGAGAAGCATTATATTGTTAGATTATAGAAGTAACTCTGGTAGGCCTTAAGCAAGTCTTCCTCACCTAAAGTTCAACTGTCAGGGTCCGATTGGAGCGCCGGGGCGCATTTCCTTCACATCATAGGCCTTCAGTAGCTAAAGATAAATAATAGCCACACCGTAACAAACCTTCACAAATGTTTCAACATTTTATTAGGGTAATATCAAAAGTAAGTCATGTCATTGTTTATAGGGAAAATACAAGCAGAAGAGTAAATGTAAATCAGGGACAAAACACACTGACCTTCCCTGTGCCCAATAAAAAACCACACACCCTTCCCCTGTTTTGGACCACCCCTCCCCCAAGTACATGTTGATCTGTCCCTAACACTTTCCTATAAGTCTTTCCTATGTAAAACTGTCCCAATAATGCATATCTGATGGTGTTATGTTCATAAACCATCCAGCCATCATGTGGAATAATCATCTGTGAGACTAATGTAGTCCCACATCTGATATTGTTGCATGCCTCAAATCTGCAAAGGCTGTACAAAACAGTCCCAAATATTTCCCAACAACAAAGACAAAATTGTTACATGTTGGCACACCAAACTATTTCAGCATCAGAGACACGTCATTGTCTTGTGTCAAACAAATGCAGTGACACGTATTGTCATGTACAGCATTCGCAGTTCCACACCTTGTGTCCATTCCGACATTTCCTAACAACAGCCGTATCTGAATAACACCATTAAAAACACACTTTCGTGCCCTACAATTAGTGTATCCATGACAGAATTATCATAGCAACTCCTGAACACTGCGTACTACAGGGAGAGGCAACCAGGGAAGTGGAGCTGCTTTCATGACATAACCTGACTTGTCCTGGTGTGACTCTTAAGCCTTAGACAAGTGAGAACACTCCGGCTTCGACTCTCAGACCCGTCAAGCCCAGTTTAAGTCAATGCTGCACTGGTAATTATATCAGCAAGGATTCTAAGGCTAAGCACCACCAGTGGAGATGGTGTGAGAAAAACAAAAAGCATTTCCATTACGCGAGAAGCACAATTATTATATCAGGAGGTGTTCCTGTCGCTGGAGCGGTAATTGTTGGTGGAGTGATCATTTTATTCAGACAATATTTTTAGTGCACAGGAGAAAGTGCTAACTTGAGCTTTAAGGAGGCAATCTGCAGTTCAAACAACAACAAAGTAGCCACCCCACCACTGATTTGGTAAACAGCTGAGGGATGGGGCTGGAGAAATTGAATCACTTTGGAATTCGGTGCAAGGACTACCATAGCTTGAGTTTCAACCATGTTTTGAGGCTATACAGTGTTGTTTTTTTACAATTACAGTGTTTACAAACAATGAAGTAAAACAAGCTTATAGTTTCGGGTTCTCATGGGGTAAACAGTTCATGGGGCCTTTCTAAGTTATATTCTTCAAGGATCCATGTGTATATATTATTCATTTAAAAGTCCAAAAACCTATGTAGAAATCACATATGGCCCGTTTAAGTATGCTGAAGATCTCTCCTGTAGTGACCGATACACCACAAGACACAAACTCTGTCATATCATACACAGTACACACATCAGTGACATCTAAAGTGCCTTCAGAAATATATTTACACCTCTTGACATTTTTCACATTTTGTTGGGTTACAAAGTGTGATTAAAATGGATGTAAATGTATTGTTTTGTCTCCACAAAATACTCTAATGTCAAAGTGGCAGAAAAATGATATATATATATTTTTTTAAATGTAATGGAAAATAAAGCACTAATATGTCTTGATTAGATAAGTATTCAACCCCCTGAGTCAATACATGATATTATCACCTTTGGCAGCCATTACAGCTGTGAGTCTTTCTGAGGAAGTAGCTAAGAGCTTTTGCACACCTGTATTGTACAATATTTGCCCATTATTCTTTTAAAAATGATTTACTCTCTGTTAAGTTGGTTGTTGATCATTGCTAGACAGCCATTTTTAAGTGTTGCCATAGATTTTCAAGACGATTTAAATCAAAACTGTAACTAGGCCACTCAAGAACATTCAATGTTGTCTTGGTAAGCAACTTCAGTGTATATTTGGCCTTGTGTTTTAGGTAGTTGTCCAGCTGATAGGTGACTTTGTCTCCCAGTGTCTGTTGGACAGCAGACTGAACTAACTTTTCCTGCAGGTTTTTGCCTGTGTTTAGCTCTATTTCGTTTATTTTTATCCCCAACAAAAACTCCCTAGTCTTTGCCAATGCCAAGCATACCCATAACATGATGCAGCCACCACCATGCTTAAAAATATGAAGAGTGGTTCTAGGTGATGCCTTGTGTTGGATTTGCCTCAAACATAGTGCTTTGTATTCAGGACAAAAAGTTCTTGGAAACAGGATGCATGTTTTGGAATATTTGTATTCTGTACAGGCTTCCTTCTTTTCACTGTGTCATTTATGTTAGTATTGCGGAGTAACTGCAATGTTGTTGATCCCTCCTCAGTTTTCTCCTATCACAGCTATTAAACTCTTTAACTGTTTTAAAATCACCATTGGCCTCATGGTGAAATCCCTAAGCGGTTTCCTTCCTCGCCGGCAACTGAGTTTGGAAAGGTGCCTGCATCCTTGTATTGACTGGGTGTATTGATACACCATCCAAAGTGTAATTAATAACTGCACCATGCTTCTTTGCGAAATTTGGAAAACCTCCCTTGTCTTTGTGGTTGAATCTGTGCTTGAAATTCACTGCTCAACTGAGGGACCTTACAGATAATTGTATGTGTGGAGAACAGAGATGAGATAGATCATTCTAAAATCTGGTTAAACACTATTATTGCAGTCCATGCAACTTATTATGTGACTTGTTAAGCAAACTTTTCCTCCTGAACTGATTTAGCCTTGTCGTGACAAAGGGGTTGGAGACGGATTGCCCCAAAACATTTCAGCTTTACATTTTGAATTAATATATGAGTATTTCTAAAAACATAATTCCACTTTGACATTATGGGGTATTGTGTGTAGATCAGTGATGCAAAATCTCAATTGAATCAATCATCAATTCAGGCTGTCACACAACAACATTTGGAAAAAGTCAAGGGGTGTGAATACATTTCAGAATAAATGTTTGTCTATACTCTGTCGCTACTGTTATATGTCCTTATGTCAATGTGGGCTTCTTTGCATTGACAACAGTCTCTTTCTCTTTATATACTGAAACCACATCCTTTCCTCGTGCATGTTGACAAACACGTTGCTTTAGAATGCAGTGAAAGATGGACTGACATTAAAGGAGAATGTACTAATGATTTTGTTGAAATGTATGTGTATGTTTGTGTTCCCACGTGTGTGTGTGTGTGCGTTGTGGGCATGCATGTGCATGCATTCCCGTGTGTGTCTGTCTGAGTGTGTGTGCGTGTGTGTGCGTGTGTGGGAGTTAGAAGGGAGAGTGTTCTTATCTTCCTGGCGCAGGATTCCTCTTCCCCCATCAGGGGGGTAATCTCCCCAGCTGCCACATAGATAGAGACAGACACAGGCAGACAGTGCCTCAATGAAGTCTGCAGCAACCACCACTGCATGCATAAACTAAATCACCACGCTCTTAGAAGAACACAGGTCCAGGATCACCTTACCCTCCCTAAATCCAAACCTTAAGCATTCCAGAGGGGACATTCCAAAACTGACTGCTGATCAGTTTCTATGGGTAACTAGACTGATCTTATTAGAGCACCTTCAATCTACATTTTTAAAGATCGACAAGTGTATCCCTGCAGCGCTTCCCGTCCTTACTTTTTCTACAAGCCTCATTCTCATATTGGAAAACGGCTAGACTCCTGCAATAGCACTCAACGCATGCCTCAACTTCCAAAACCCTCTCCCTTTCCAGTGACTGTGTTGCTAATAGTTGTATCTCCCTGTGCCCGCAGAGGGTCAGACCTCAAACCAGCAGAAGCCTAGTGTTCCCCCTCTTCTATCCATCAGCTTTGAAGTTACAGGTAGGTGCTTTAGACCAATCCGAACCTCCTCTCTCTGCCTTGTAGGTGCTTTAGACCAATCCGAACCTCCCCTCTCTGCCTTGTAGGTGCTTTAGACCAATCCGAACCTCCTCTCTCTGCCTTGTCGGCCGCATTCTTCTCCTCCTTGCCACTTCTTGTCTTCTACCTTTTCCCTTTTCATTCCTAATAATGTCTCAGTTGCCGTATGTACTGTATGCATGCATTTCTGTTTTGGTGGATGATGCTATGACGGTGTTTTGATAGGTTGGCCTCTCCGCAGATTTTGCGTCTCAAGTGGTGTAGCTCTCTGAAACACCAACATGCGTTTTCAACTAAGTTAGAGCATAAACGCTTTCAAGAAGTGATACGGAAAAAGGACAACAAAGTATTTGCCTGGCACGTCTGGGCGAGTCTTTAAGCCTTTGTGGGAATGGTGAAATAACTCAGTGTTGTTTTTCCAGATGGAATATGCAAAGCATCTGTGAGATGTTTTCCCTTCTGATTTTCTACTCTGGCACACCAACAAGCAACACTCACATTAGTTGCACGAGGGGACATTTGCCATTGTAGTTTCATTGCAATGCAGGAAATACAAGCACATTGTGTAAGTCGTGTAATGAAGATGCTGGGTTTTTCTTTATCACAAACACCACTAATCTGTTGGTCGACATTTTCTATTCAGAATGGATTGATGTACTTAGATTTAAGTCTGTTCTACACACTAATAATACAAGGATTATCAGGCTTACCAAATGCAGTATTTGACTATTTGTAAGGGAATGATGCCTTTTGCATATCAATTTCAAAGCTGCGCTTGCTTTTCGCTGTAGGTTCGGTATAATTATTTTTCAGCTCTCTTGACTTGATAAGACTTGAAGCGCTGAATGTATTGTTGGAGCTGTCAGTTAGGGAGAGAGCCGTTTGAGGACATCTTGATCTTCACAACCGGCTTAGGGAGAAAGTGTGTTTGGGTACAAGTGTAATTGATTGAAAGTGTTGCAACCGTTGATGCAATGTTTCGATCATAGATTGAGTGTCTGTACATATATGTGCATATTTACAGGTGTATGTGTCTGCATGTGTGTGTATGTGCATTTGTGCATCTGTTGGTGTCCACGTGTTCCCACGTGCCTCGGCACATTGCCTCTGTGCGTGTGTGAGTTCATATGATGTGGCAGAGGGGTGTCAATTAGACAGTGTAGCCAATGGTAGTACATTTTGCTTTGGACAATCTGTCAGGTGATCAAGAGTCTTTGTTGCATCAACCAGAACAACCAGCGCTTTCCTGCGTCCCAAAACAGCTTTGATGTGACAGACACACAAAACCACCCACCAAACTTTCAACCCCAACTCCAAATAAACCCCTTTATTCAAGTGCATTTAAGAAACATCCAGAAAATGGCGTCTCACAGTCGGCTTCACTTATTCTCCTGCCGAGAAAAACAACCTCTCTTTTGTTCCTTTGCGTGAAGTGAAGTTCCTCTGTGGGAATATACGCATTGTGTGTACAGCTTCTAAATCTGAAGCGTTTACAACAGGGGAATCATAGCACTGGATTATTCTTCATAGAATATGTATGAGAGGAGACACTGCAGCTCTCTCACACCTTCGGCACAGCCTTCATGTGTCTTCAGTGAGAGCGTAGGGCCGTGCTTCCTGTTGTTTCAAGTGTTAGATAGCTGCTGAAAGGTTCATTAGAGTTCATTTATCACCCTGAAATGCTAACGGTATGCTAACAGTGGGGAGATTATAACAAAGGGAAATTAGAAGGAACATGGCAGCACTTCACAGACTGTAGACCTCTACTGTGGGTTTCATGTGCTCTCTTCTGGGACCTTATGTACCGTGCATGCGTGCTTAAAAGGAAAAGCCAATGTTTTTTTTCCCCCATTTGGCATTTTCCTCTGCATTGTCATAGCCAAGCACACTAGTAAACATTCTGCATGAAGACAAGTACGGGATGAGATCAAACAGACAAATGGAAAATATACTCAGCCGATTCCAAGAAAAGACTTACAGTACCACTGCTGTATCTAATCTAGCAGTTCATCTGTTTCTCAGTATATTTGTTCATCTATTTCTCAGTATTTGTCTGGGTATATCGGTATATTTCAGAATATATCAGTATATTTATGACTATGTTGGTATGTACACTCCCCAAAGTATTTGTTTGGACAGTGAAACTAAAACATTTAATTTGGCTCTATACTCCAGCATTTTGGATTTGAGATCAAATGTTTCATACAGAATGTCACTTTTTGTTTGAGGGTATTTCCATGCATATCTGTTTTACCGTTAAGAAATTACAAATACTTTATGTATCTAGTCTCCCCAAGTATTTGGACAAATTCAATTATGTGTAGTGAAAAAAAAAAAGGTATATTTCTAGCATGTAGTAATTACATCAAGCTTTTGCAGTTTTGTTTTGGTTGTGTTTCAGATTATGCTGTGCACAAACGAAAATGGATGGTAAATCGTGTATCTTTATCTTTCTCTCTGCATTGTTGGAAAAGGCCTCGTTATTCTACTGTTAGTCTACACCTGTTGTTTATGAAGCACTCGACAAATACAATTTGATTTGATTTAATGTGTACCCTGATTACGGATAATCATGAACAATGATGAGTGAGAAAGTTACAGAGGTGTAAATATCATACCCCCCTGCTAATGGTGAAAGGTTAGCATGTCTTCGGGGTATGATATTAGTGCCTTCTGTAACTTTGTCACTCGAATGGGGGGACTACATACATTTCATATGAGGCGACTGTACAGAATGGCACCTTTAATTTGTATGAAAATGAAAATACCCTCAAATTAAAGGTGACATTCTGTACTGTCGCCTCATATGAAACATTTAAAGAAAAATCTAAAATCCAAAATGATGGAGTATAGAGCCAAATTTAATGTTTTAGCTTCACTTTACAAATAAATACATAGGGGTGTGTACATATATTTCTGAATATATCAGTATATTTCTGACTATAATGTAAGTATATTTGAATGTTCCTTATTTCGATGTCCCAAGCATCCCGTCCTGTGGACAGCAAGCAGTGCGGGGGTCCCGTCCCCAACACATCCCAGCTGTGTCACATCCTCTGTCCCATCGAGTGTGAAGTGTCCCCATGGGGGGCCTGGGGACCCTGCACCTATGAGAACTGTGACGTCCAAGAAGGGAAGAAAGGTGTGTGGATAAGCCTTCGAGTGAGACTATCGTATGTATGACACTTTATTTGGATAGTCCCATGTAGATGATCTACGGATGGTCGTAGTAGTAACAAACTCTCTGTTGATCAACAAATGCTTGCTACGGTTAGGGTTAGGTTTAGAATAAGGGTTCCGTAAAAGTTAAGTTCAGGGTTAGGATAAGGGTTCAAGTTAGGGCCGGGGTTACTATCCACTGATAATTAGTTGAAATGTTGTTGACAGTTATTGAACACCTATAAACCATCTACTTGGGACTATCCAAATGAAGTGTTGCCTGTATGTCAGCTACAAGGCCTTAATGGGTACGGGTTGGAATGTTTCAGGTGACTGTGGATACATTTGATGTCGTAATGCTAACATAATGCTTTCAGAACACACATGTGGTATTATGTTTTTGAATATACATTGTATGTTCCTCTTATCAAATTAATGTCAACTGCCATACCACAGTTATATAGCATAAACAGTTGAAAAAATAGTTAAGTGTTAACTTGTCAAACGGTATGTCATATGATTATTATATGATTCATATTTGCCATCAGGTATGCATGGTGTTATGGGATTTACAGAACATGTCGTTGTTTCAGAAGATTATACAGTAATTATCTGTGCATATATAGTAGTTGGTGTTATTGTAGCCATTGTGAGGTCCTCTTGAATAAACGTATTCTGGCATAAAGGTAGTATCTAACATCTGTGGATGGTCCAACACCCACATGATAATTACACGCTGGCTCTTCACAATGAAATCCTCTCTTTTGTATCAATTTATGGTCAGTATGATCACAGTATCTGGTAAAGTGGCAACAATTAACTGGGCATTTATTTGCTTGCACTTGTACACTAATCCCAGTCTTATCATAGTAGCATATCCTATTATTCCATTTCGAGAGAGCTGTTGAAGAGATCAATTCCAATGGAGGACAATTAGGCATATTATGTATTTTTTTTCAGAGTTTTTATATATTTTTTCATATGGTTTTATGTATTTTTCATTCTATATTTTTCATCTTAAATGGAATAATGTGTATTTTTTCCTTCGGCAGGTTTTAAACTGAGGAAACGGGAGATCAGCAATGAGCCAACGGGTGGACCAGGGAACTGTCCTCACCTGGTGGAGGCTGTCCCATGTGACGAACCCAGCTGCTGGGACTGGCGCCTGGTCAGACTGGATGAGTGTATCCCGGATGGGGAGCTGCCGTGTGGCCCCGGGACACAGATACCTCAGGTCCAGTGTGTCAACAGCACTGGTGAGGAAAATCATAGTAATAACCAATTATCGGAAAAATATGATTTAAATTGGATTCTTCCCTCGTTAATTCCATTAAACTTCGTCTCCATAATCGTTGCCGTGTGATTGTAGATAAAGCTCTGTGATTGCAGTCTATAGGTTTATTGATTCGGTTAATGCACATTATAGAGTCCTTTATTTTCAGTGGACGTTTGCTTGACTAATTAATGTAGAACACTGCCAACAGGCAAAACTGATTGAAATGGCATCCTTACAACCAGCAACTGGTTGAAATGTTGTCATTTAGAAGTTATTTCAACCAGTATTGCCTGCTAAGCTAGCATAGTACAATAAACCTGTACCATAGTATTCTGACTTACTATTATGCTCAGAATTCACCACATTGTTAGCTCAGCTCCCTGATCCCCTCCAAGAGTAGCCCACCACTTCCAGAGGAACTATTTACATCTATGACGAATAAAGGTGTCCGCATGCTTCCCAGTCGAAACAGTTTGGAAAAGACAGTGCATTCAGCAAAAAACCCTCATAAAGAAAAACGTCATAAAATGTCGTCATAATATACAGTGTATTCAGAAAGTATTCAGACCCTTTGACTTTCCACCTTTTGTTACGTTACAACCTTATTCTCAAATTGATTAAATAAAGATGTGTCCTCATAAATCTACAACAATACCCCATAATGACAAAGCAAAGTTTGCACATTTCTTAAAAATAAAAAACAGAAATACCTTATTTACATAAGTATTCAGACCCTTTGCTATGAGACTCGAAATTGAGCTCAGTTGTATCCTGTTTCCATTGATTAACCTTGTGATGTTTCTACAACTTGGAGTCCACCTGTGGAAAATTCAATTGAATGGACATGATTTGGAAAGGCACACACCTATCTGTATAAGGTTCCGCAGTTGACAGTGCATGTCAGAGCAAAAAACAAGACATGAGGTTGAAGGAATTGTCCGTAGAGGTCCGAGACAGGATTGTGTCGCAGCACAGATCTGGATCTGGGGAAGGGTACCAAAAAATGTCTGCAGCATTGAAGGTCCCCAAGAACACAGTGGCCTCCATCATTTTTAAATGGAAGAAGTTTGGAACACCAAGACTCTTCCAAGAGCTGTCCGCCCGGCCAAACTGAGCAATTGGGGGAGAAGGACCTTTGTGAGGGAGGTGACCAAGAACCTGATGGTTGGTCTGACAGAGCTCTAGAGTTCCTCTGTGGAGATGGGAGGATCTTCCAGAAGGACAACCATCTCTGCAGCACCCCACCAATCAGGCCTTTATGGTAGAGTGGCCAGGTGGAAGCTACTCCTCAGTAAAAGGCACATGACATCTTGCTTGGAGTTTGCCAAAATGTTCCTGAAGACACTCAGACCATGAGAAACAAAATTCTCTGTCTGATGAAACCAAGATTCCACTTTTTGGCCTGAATGCCATGTCTGGAGGAAACCTGTCCCCATCCCTACGGTGAAGCATGGTGGTGGAATTATCATGCTGTGGGGATGTTTTTCAGTGGCAGGGACTGGGAGACTAGTCAGAATCGAGGGAAAGACGAACGGAGCAAGGTAGAGAGAGATCCTTGATGAAAACCTGCTCCAGAGCGCTCAGGGCCTCAGACTGGGGCGAAGGTTCACCTTCCAACAGGACAACGATCCTAATCACACAGCCGAGACAATGCAGGAGTGGCATCAGGACAAGTCTCTGAATATCCTCAAGTGGCCCATCCAGAGCCCAGACTTGAACCCGATCGAACATATCTGGAGAGACCTGAAAATAGCTGTGCATCAACGCTCCTTAAGCGACCTGGCAGAGCTTGAGAGGATCTGCAGAGAAGAATTTGGAGAAACTCCCCAAATACAGGTGTACCAAACTTGTAGCGTCATATCCAAGAAGACTCGAGGCTGTAATCGCTGCCAAAGGCGCTTCAACAAAGTAACTACTTATATAAATGTGATATTTCATGATTTTTTTAATGTACATTTGCAAAAATAAATGTTTTACTGTTTTTGCTTTGGTGTTATGGGTTATTGTATGTAGGTTGATAATAATAAGGCTGTAATGTAAGAAAATGTGGAAAAATTCGAAGGGTCTGAATACTTTCTGAATGCATTATATATTATGACGACATTTTATGATGTTTTTGTTTATTTTGGACTTCGGCGAGGGTTTTTTCGGCTGTTTGGGCCCATACAATTTTTTCTGGAGGCAAGTTCGGACCCGAAGTCTATGCCCCTTCGTTGGTGATTGGTCAACGGTAGTTTTCAATAAAGGCGACTCATTTTCAAGCACATTTTTTTTAAATTGATAAATACTGCACCAAACATCTTAGTTAGCGGCCAAGATCTCCTTGGCAAAAATGTCAAAATGAATGGCAGATTTCTTGAGTCATCTTAGATTCATTCTGATTATTTTGAGGACATGTATATACTGGCTACGGCATCTCAAAATGGACAAACAGTACTATTGCCGCTTTCTTCTTGTTTTTCAAGCGAATGTCTTTTAAGAGAGTACACAAGCACAGGCACCAGCCGAACTGAAGCATGCTGACGCCTTAAGTCAGGGTCTCACCCTCTGGATGAAAAATCATGTTGCTCAAGGTGACCTCTCTACCAACCCTCTAACTTATGGCTACACTGTAAGTGAGTGAAGAGCTGGAGACGACTAGAGAGAATGGTGTTTAGCCGCCCTGCCATTTATCATGGCTGCCATTTATCATAGAGTTCTCTCCAGACGCCCTCCCCCACCTCACATCCCCTTCCCCGTCTCCTTTAACGCTTCCCTAGCTCAGCATAGCCACATATTGTACTCCCTCCTTTTCACTCTCTCAGCCAGAGCAATTAAACCCTGCTCGCACTAAATCAAATCAATTCTCTCCGGCCCTGAGTCTCGGGGACTCCCTCAACTTTGCAGCTACGTGGTTTTACTGTTCCAATTTATTACTGAAGAATGTTTGACTGAAGACAATGGCGGTCGTTGCAGAGAGATGCTGTCTGGGTTTTCGAGCAGGTTTCAGAATGTGGGTGTAATTGACAAAGATGATATGTTACCAATCCCAAGTATACTCATCATTCCTAGTTAGAGTGTTGACTAAGAGATATAGAGCGATATCAAAGAGATACACAGGCACCGTAATGGATTGAGTCCAAATCATACTCCTACGATACTCCTTTGACAGTGACCTCTTGTCATCCTCCTAATTCTGAAAAACGGAAATATTTACAAAGTTCCTCAACCTACGTTACATTGTCATCTCACCTCATACAGGACACATGCTGTACATGTACATCCACCAGTGTCATTCAGGGTTATTGCCAGGTCAGGTGATACCATCCTAGTAGCTTAGTGAGAAGTACAACCTCTTTGTGTTTTTCCGAATATCTCGACTGGAGTTGACCGATTCCCCCTGTCTCCGCTGATGGAAATGGATTTGTTGTGTTATGATTTCGTGCTACTTTCGCCCTAGAGACTTTGGGCTCAATATCTCCACGATACTGCCACACCAACAACAAACAGCCACACCGCAGACAAAAGTCTATGCAAATGTCATTGAAACTCCACTGTCGATACTGAGCGTATCTGATCTATACCGATATGAACTGTTCTGACTCATTTAAAAGGGACCGTTTTTCTCAGCTCACTAAGCCTGGGGGGTTTTTCTAGTGAAGGGTGTTCTGTTTCGTTCCTGTTTTCGCCACCGTGAGAGCCACTGGGTCTCCCTGTCCCTTCGCATTTCTTACACACGGTCTCGGTTCAGTCACGATTGGTTCACTGAATACTCCTCAAAGTGTCATCTTAATGTAAAGGCCGGGCCACTAGGAGGGTTTGAAGCTCAACATCCTCAGCCTGAAATTGCAAAAGCCGTCGGAAGATACATATATACAATGCAGAGCCATTGTGTTGCTCATTTGGGGTGTTGAGAAATGTTTTGAATTCAAGTTCATTGCAACAATATTCCCTAGTATTTTTCATAATTTCATAATTACTCAACGTCTTCTTTTTTTAAAACAACAGAAAATCCGGTGTATCTATGTCAAACGGTTTTGTTACGTTTCAGTCTTCTGTGATGTATGTGAAGTGTAATATTGGGATGCAAACGCAAAATGTTATACATTTCAACTCTATATCTGACATGGTGCAGGTGGCTGGCTGTAAGCCCATAACCATGTGGGTGAGGAATATACTTTTATTTCAAAGTAGATGTGTTTGTGTGACCCTGATTTAGCCCACAAACAGTAAAAGTTTTACCTGTTAAAAGCAGGTTGAGAATAGCGGCACCATTATTAATATATTGTAGAGATTATCCTCGCACGCTATTGAACAGCTACCAAACATTTGATCCAACTGTGATGTCAAAGGGAAGACAGCAGAATGTCTATGTTAATGAATTGTGTGGGTTGAAATTGATTAGCATTCAATGACTCTAAGGAAACAATATATATAAACAAGCCCACCAATAGACCAGGAAATTGTGGTGTGGTTGATCATATTGTAGACATTATAATGGGGGGTGGGTAACCTAGTGGTTTGACTCCCCGAGCTGGCTAGGTGAAAAAATCTGTCGATGTGCCTTGAGCAAGGCACTCAACCCTAATTGCTCCTGTAAATATCTCTGGATAAGAGTCTGCTCTTATCATATAAAGTGTAGTACAATTACAGATTCTGTTGTTGCTTAGATATTTTTTTCTGTATTGAAAAGGTACATAAAAGGTCAATCAATTATTGTTTCTCCATTGTTATAATGGTGAGCATTCCTTGACCGTACCGTTTTTTTGTGCCACCCAGGTGACATGGTGGACAAGGAGCTGTGTGGGGGAGCCTCTGCCCCTGAGCCCATCGCCTGTGATGTGCCTTGCCCTAAGGACTGTGTCCTCAGCGACTGGACCTCCTGGTCCTCCTGCTCCCAAACCTGTTCCAGCAAAACCATCGAGGGCAAGCAGCTGAGGACTCGCTCCATACTGGCCTACAACGCTGGCGAAGGTGACTATGAGACTATGTACTGTAGATGGTGTACCGTTCTGTACGGTCTGTGTTGTATATCTACTGCAGTGTTAATATACCATGTTAAGGGGGGTTTTCTCTTTATATAGCTTTCAAGTCACACTGACCTTCAAAGTGTCTGTCCCTCTGTCTGTTACTGTCTGTCTGTCTATCACTCTTTCTGTTACTGTCTGTTACTGTCTGTCGCTCTGTCTGTTGCTGTCTGTTGCTGCCTGTCTGCCTCTCTGTCTGTTACTGTCTGTTGCTGTCTGTCTGTCTAGCACTCTTTCTGTTACTTTCTGTTACTGTCTGTCTGTCTGTCTGTCTGTCTGTCTGTCTGTCTGTCTGTCTGTCTGTCTGTCTGTCTGTCTGTCTGTCTGTCTGTCTGTCTGTCTGTCTGTCTGTCTGTCTGTCTGTCTGTCTGTCTGTCTGTCTGTCTGTCTGTCTGTCTGTCTGTCTGTCTGTCTGTCTGTCTGTCTGTCTGTCTGTCTGTCACTATGATTTTTTGTTTTCATTGAAACATTTGGCTAAAAGCTGATCTGCATGTTGGTTACCTCCCTACAGTAACTGCAATGGTAGTGGCATGGATCACAGTGATGGAGGGTAACACTTGTGATTGAAACTAGCTGTTAGCTACATTTAACCTTAGTGATATGTTGACAAATGAAAAAAATAATAGGATTTCTGTCAATGTTTATAAACTTTACTGTAGTTACAGTTGAAGTCGGAAGTTTACATACAGTTAGGTTGGAGTCATTAAAACTTGTTTTTCAACCACTCCAAAAATGTCTTGTTAACAAACTATAGTTTTGGCAAGTCGGTTAGGTCATCTACTTTGTGCAGGACACAAGTCATTTTTCCAACAATTGTTTACAGACAGATTATTTCACTTATAATTCACTGTATCACAATTCCAGTGGGTCGGACATTTACATACCCTAAGTTGACTGTGCCTTTAAACAGCTTGGAAAATTCCAGAAAATTATGTCATGGCTTTAGGTTCTATTAGGCTAATTGACATAATTTGAGTGTGGATGTACCTGTGGATGTATTTCAAGGCCTTCCTTCAAACACAGTGCCTATTTGCTTGATGCCATGGGAAAATCAAAAGAAATCAGCCAAGACCTCAAAAAAATAATTGTAGACCTCCACAAGTCTGGTTCATCCTTGGGAGAAGTTTCCAAACGCCTGGAGGTATCACATTCATCTGTACAAACAATAGTACGCAAGTATAAACACCATGGGACCCCGCAGCCATCATACCGCTCAGGAAGGAGATGTGTTCTGTCTCCTAGAGATGAACGAACTTTGGTGCGAAAAGTGCAAATCAATCACAGAACAACAGCAAAGGACCTTGTGAAGATGCTGTAGGAAACATGTACAAAAGTATCTATATCCACAGTAGAAGGAGCCCTATATCGTCATAACCTGAAAGGCGGCTCAGCAAGGAAGAAGCCACTGCTCCAAAACCGCCATAAAAAGCCAGACTACAGTTTGCAACTACACATGGGGACAAAGATCGTACTTTTTGGAGAAATGTCCTCTGGTCTGAAGAAACAAAAAATAACTGTTTGGCCATAATGACCATCGTTATGTTTGGAGGAAAAAGGTGGAGGCTTGCAAGCCGAAGGACACCATCCCAACCGTGAATCATGGGGGTGGCAACATCATCTTGTGGGGGTGCTTTGCTGCAGGAGGGACTGGTGCACTTCACAAAATAGATGGCATCATAAGGAGGAAAAATGATGTGGATATATTGAAGCAACATCTCAAGACATCAGTCAGGAAGTTAAAGATTGCTCACAAATGGGTCTTCCAAATGGACAATGACCCCAAGCATACTTCCAATGTTGTGGCAAAATGCCTTAAGGACAACAAAGTCAAGGTATTGGAGTGGCCATCACAAATCCCTGACCTCAAACCTATAGACAATTTGTGGGCAGAACTTAAAAAGCGTGTGCGAGCAAGGAGGCCTACAAACCTGACTCATTTACACCAGCTCTGTCAGGAGGAATGGTCCAAAATTCACCCAACTTATTGTGGGAAGCTTGTGGAAGGCTACCCAATACATTTGACCCAAGTTAAACAATTTAAAGGCAATGCTACCAAATACTAATTGAGTGTATGTAAACTTCTGACCCAATGGGAATGTGATGAAAGAAATAAAAGCTGAAATAAATCATTCCTCCTACTATTATTCTGACATTTCACATTCTTACAATCAACTGGTGGTCCTAACTGACCTAAGGCAGGGAATTTTTACTAGGATTAAATGTCAGGAATAGTGAAAAACTGAGATTAAATATATTTGGCTAAGGTGTATGTAAACTTCTGACTTCAATTGTATAACTCGACAGCCTTTGGGCACTATAGGTTTGATTTAAAGTCCTCGTAGCACTAGATCTAGTGAAATACGTAGTTGCGTTATGTTTTGTCGTTGTTGTACAGTAAGTAAGTACAACTAATTCTTCAAATGTATTTACACATTCTCATATCTTGATGTGAGAATTTTAACATTCAATATCAATGTTTTCCAAAGGTCTTTCAAGGGTGCCAAAGTTTCCAAAGATTTTTGGTACATTCTATTTTTTATCTTTAAAATTAGTAATAGTACTGGCAGTGGTAGTAGTAGTAGCAGTAGTAGTAGTAGTAGTAGTAGTAGTAGTAGTAACAGTAGTAGTAGTAGTGGTAGTAGTAGTAGTAGTAGTAGTAGTAGTAGTAGTAGTAGTAGTAGCAGTAGTAGTAGTAGTAGTAGTAACAGTAGTAGTAGTAGTGGTAGTAGTAGTAGTAGTAGTAGTAGTAACAGTAGTAGTAGTAGTAGTAGTAGTAGTAGTAGTAGTAGTAGTAGTAACAGTAGTAGTAGTAGTAGCAGGTGATGAGTAGTAGATATTGTTAGTAAAAGGGGCAACTCATTGAAACAATAAAAAAGTGTACTCCCCGTCACTGTTTCAGTAAAACGCTGCAGGATGAGGCTGGAGAAATGCAACCACTCTAAAAATCTTTAGACAGAGCTATGGATGCAAGGATTGATTATCCATTATATCAAAATGGTGGGTTTAAACCTGTTTTGAGGGTGTAGAGTGTTTTGTTTACATTTACTTTGTTACAAACATTGGAGTAAAACAAGATTATAATTTAGGTTCTGACGGGGTACGACAGTTAAAATAAGTAGGCATTTTTCAAGTTATATTCTTCTAGTAGGTAGATATCGTTCATTTATAAGTCCAAAAATGGATACAGAAACTGCGTATTGGCCCTTTAAAGTTTTTCTGATTGGTGTTCTTCCCCACCGATGTGGAAAGTCTTCACATCATTATGTATGCTACTTCAATATTTTTTGTGTCTTTTACTGTCGAAGAATACCTCCCAAAAGCTAGATATTTTAGCAGGCAAGTGTGCCGTCTGTTAGGTGATCCCAAGCTCCAGTATGTCATAAGCCGCATACTAAATGTAACCGCGCTAGCTCAGACACCCGATACATTATGGATGTCTTTCCGAGTACATTGTATGAATAAGTCAGAAAAGTGATGAAATTCATACCACAAACATGAATGAACCCCTATTCCATGAGCCGCATCCTTTGAGTAGCATTAAAGCGATCCCACTTGTCACATTGAGACTGGACCCAAGTTGCTTCACCATTCATAAATCATCCACTACAACTCCCTGTAGAATCGACATAGACCTTTACCGCTGCCCAACCAAACCACTTTACTAGGTCAGTCTGGGCACCATATGTGGCTTATTTGTCTGGTTAGTTTACACTATTGGCAGATCCAGCAAACCGACATGGTTCGTCAGCGATGTAAGCAGGTAGCAGTCAGCAGAAAGGAAGGAGG
The DNA here is from genome assembly GCF_002021735.2 of Oncorhynchus kisutch. Classification (NCBI taxonomy): domain Eukaryota; kingdom Metazoa; phylum Chordata; class Actinopteri; order Salmoniformes; family Salmonidae; genus Oncorhynchus; species Oncorhynchus kisutch. Next base: position 58,839,022 of record NC_034186.2, read on the forward strand.
AGGAGGTCTGTTCGTTTGCCATCAGGTTTAGATTAGTCTGAGTTGGCATTCCACATTGACCGGCCTGTGAACAACACCACTGCTGCTCATTATGGAACAGGTTGGCTTTCATCTCAGGATGTTGCAGGTGTGGAGGACTTACAGTCCCACAATGCCCCTTCATCACTGCCCAAACCTGTAAGTGTCAGCAATTACTCTGAAGCACTAAGGGCTCTGAATCGACCCACCTGCCTCCACTGAGCAGAGATGAGAGAGACCGAGAGAGAGTGACTGACAGACAGAAGAGAGAGAGAGAGAGAGCGACAGAGAGAGAGCGACAGAGAGAGAGCGACAGAGAGAGACAGAGAGAGAGGTGAGGAAGGGACAGGGTGATGTTGAGACAGGGTGATGTTGAGACTGACAGACAGAAGAGAGAGAGCGAGAGAGAGACAGAGAGAGAGGTGAGGAAGGGACAGGGTGATGTTGGATGTGTTGGATGTACATCCAACAGAGGTGGAGAAGTGGGTTGGTAATCAGACTTGCAACTAGCAGTAGGAGGAGATGAATCGTCTGAGCCTCAAAGTGGGCTGGAGGATTAAAATGCATTGTCAATCACCGGGGGAGGTCAAGCCTTTCAACACCATCATGGACTGTCACTATCAATAATTGGCTGAATCTTTCAGACTTTGTTATGGCAGAATCTGTTATTTTGTAAGGCCTTCATGTATAAGCCAGAGCCTCCCTGACTGATGACATTGGGACTACCCTCTATATGTGTGTGGTGTGGTAGAGAATTTGAACTTATTGCTTTTTATATGTTGCACTGTCATTGTGCACGATGCCAAACCTCTATAAAGTAACTCATCAGCTTGCCCTTCTATGTGTGTGCGTTTGTTTGTGCGTGTGCGTGCGTGTGTGGGTGCATGTTCCTAGGTGGTGG